>NC_088301.1:34814333-34858739 GCF_032854445.1 Liolophura sinensis
AAAGTAAAGATGTGAGTATGTTGCTCATTAGGTGGTCTAACCATCTGAGAAAAAAATACAATTACATATATACTGGCTAAAATGAGCAGACCAGGTGTCCCAAAATTTAAAGAATAGGGTAATTTCACTCTGTTGTCATATCTCGAAACTTTGTGTATTATGTTTACATGTAGGGCTATGTCATTTTTCCAAAAGTAGTGCATAAAGTAAAAGTATCTCAGCTGTGGATCCAAACAAGTGAGTTCACAAGTCATGAGTGGGCAAGTTGTGATATTTTACAGAAAATAAAACTATTTTTTAAAGGAAGAAGTTTGATTCAAGATTTTTTTCTTCCCTTAGTGTGGAGAAAATATTTTACTTTTACAACCAATGTTTCATTTCTTGAATTTAAGCAAATGTAACACAAAGCAAGGGTTCCAGTACTGTTAATTCTTAAGCAAGATATTTATCCACACATTTTAAGGCCATTATTGTGTAGACTGATAAAATTACTGTAATCATGTGTGAAGGCCTGAAATTAGCCAACACAATGTAGTTGTGTCCAAAATCAAAGTGAAAAGATCCACAAAGCACACTGTTAGTGGCTCTTTTATGTACAAAAAGGTTGAGGAATTATGGTAGCTGATTAAACCAGAAGTAAGAAAGCCACAAGTTTACCACAAATGGCTGCAAAATCACAGTGATATTTAGGTGTTATCTCTCTTGGATGAACATTATGATTTTGAAAAAAATGCAGTTAACTGTAACAAGATGAAGAACAGCACCATGTATTTTATTTACTTGTATGAAAAAGTATCGTGTGATTAGAGTTTTCAGCTGATATGGCAAATCAGGATTTTTAAAGTATCTAATCTTTAACCCAAAACTAATTGTTTTGCTAATGGCAGTCTGTTAGAAATTTCAGATAATTTAAATGCAAAGGATACTCTTCCTGTAATGGAATCCAAAAAGAAATATGCTCAGCACTGAGAGGTTAGAGCAAGGAAACAGAACTGGTTGACTGAGTGGGAAGTCATGTCTGGTGTCTTCAAAATGATACTTCAGTGGCAGCAGCACTTTGGTGACATGGACTTAACCTACCACAAGACACGGTACATGTACACACACCTAATGAATCCTCATTAATATGACTGAAAGATTGTCAAGTACGATGTGGTTAAGTACCAATCTCGCATACTGTAAGTCTTCAAGCGCTATAGCACTTTTTCAGTGCAATTTATGCATACAATTAGTATGAAAATGGTGGTAAAAAGACTTGTTTGTGTCACTAGATATTAGTTCTTGACACCACAGAATTCTCCCAGAATGTATATACCATAAATGACCTAATATTTTTCCCACAAAAAGAGCATTTTTAGAGACAAATAAATTTCACTCAATATTATTTTTGGTGCTGAAGCTTATAATTATGCAAGTCATATCATCACATGTTCCAAGCAAACCTCATACCTTTCTACAGAACTCTAAGAATCATAAAATACGGGCAAGTTAATCATGGATGAAATTTATGGTCATTTAGAGTAGACTCGATTCATTGGTACCGACCCCGATAGCACAGTTTGTAGAGCGTCCGCGTCACGAGCCGCAGATCCAGGGTCAATCCTGGGTTGGGTCACACCTAGGACCTTAAAAAAAAAAAAGAGGAAGTTGTACCTTCCTTGCTTGGCATTCAGCATTAAGAGGATAGTGTAAAGACTGCTTGACCTGTATCAGTATAATGGCTTGGGCGGGCGGCTTACTTGCCTTTGGTAAGTCGTTTCAGTGAAGGAGCACTAGATAAGAGCGGTGGAAATCTGTCCTGCAACAAGGAGGCACTTTACATACACTAAGGATTCCTTCGTCGTCATATGACTGAAAAATTGCTAAACCCCAAGCACTCGCTCACTTGATTCATTGGATTATGCAGAGAGAAAAATCAGAACAATTCAGTCGTGACTTTGTAAAATAACTAATAACATCTTTATTCTGATGAATAATACAAATAAAAATGAAGGAAAAAAAAAAGTATGTACAGTTTACAGATAACAACAACAGGTACTATTACAGTTTAACCATTAATACAATTGTACATCAGAGGAATTCGAAGAAAGTTAAATTCAGTCAATGACAATGTTCACACTTGATACTAAGTGGAATGCAAATTTTATTTTCACATACAAACACGTCTTATTCTGAAAGTATAATCTAATGAAAGAAGACAATGTTCAATTCATACTAAAATGGAGACTGGACAGAATATTTATGAATAAATGAGGTAATTAAAATAGTTCATTTCTGACCATTCATACAGAGCACACTGCATAGAAATCAAGACAACAATTCATTTAATATAACAGTGATTTAAAGAACAGGAATGGATGAGTTTCAAGAAGTGAGCATTGAGTAGACAGCAAAGCAAAAAAAACGTTAAAGAATTCAAAGGCACCTAATACTCTCCAAGACTTACTTTTTGGCCATCTACATAAAGAATTTGAGCAACGAGATAAAGCATTAAAATATGAATGATAGGAGGCATTTAAAAGCAAGGGAACACCTACAACATTTCGTGAATTCTTGGCGCAATAAGACAGGATGATCCAGCCCTGCTAAAAAATGGAATTAAAATTTCTAACAGGAACAGCACATTTATTAAATGCATGGTACTATCATTTCAATTTATATTTCCTGATACATGTATAAAACATTTGCATAAATTACAGACTAGACTGGAAACTGCTTAATATCCACGCACGGCCATTCAGCTATTGTTGATTCTGCGCTCTGTACATTTCATTTGTACATGTATCTCTTAGAGTCTCATGTTTTTCAGCTTCTGGAGTGGTCGAGACAACAATGGTGGCTTGGGTCGTCCACTAGAGGGAAGTATCTCGCCAACGCTCTCTCTTGTTGGGAATCTCCTCTCGTAAATAGATGGGTAAGTTTTCTGAAACTATAAGACACACTTTTTATTTGCAAGTTGCAACATGACATTTTCAAGGGGTATATATATCTGATTTCAGTTGTGAAAAGAAGAAATGGTCGCTCTCTTTGAATATGCTAGTGGACACCCGCTGAAAGGCAATGAAAACACTCAAATGAAGTCCATGAATATATCAGATGAAAAACTATTAAACACTATCCAGGAAACCTGGTCAATTTATTTTTTTATGATCTTAAAACCCGGTAAAGTGGTTTTAACAGATCATCAGATTCTACAGAGGTCTATACTGAGCCAGAAGCTATCAGCGATATCTCATCCATATTTTTTCCTTGAAATAGTTTGTTTAAAAGGTCCATTTGGTAAATGTATTCCAAGATACTCATTTATTCATTTACAACAATCTATGTGTCTGACTGTTAAGCAGTAAAAACCTGGTGTGACGTCACTGTTGAAAAAAATTCTAAAAAAATGAACTTGACCATTTTAGCGGGCAGTTTTTAATGGACTTTCATCTGACATATACTTCCCCCGTATGGCCAAAGAGGAAGCCAGCATGGGTCATTTTACTGTGCTGGAGTACTAAACCCCTTGGCAATGGAGGCCCCAAAAATCCCTTCTTAAAAATTGCTCAAAAAATACCTCCTTGAGACGTCTCTTTTTCTCCTTCTGCGTCATGCCCGTGTCAGTGACGATGCCCTCTAACAGGTCCGATAAGGCTTGCTGGGAGTGGCTGAGTCGCTGCTTCTCAAACTGTGCCATACTGACCTGTTTACAGTAAGTTAGCATGGAAGGATCTTCCAGTGAGTAGACGATCTGTGAGGGGCAGACAGAAAGCACAGTGACTTGTCAGCGAGCTCCCACCTGGCTATGAAGGACCCTGGCTACCCATAGCAACCAATCACAGCAATAAATCTAACCAAATGACTCCTTGTTGATGTTATAAAGTGTAAACTACACAGTATGATCTTGAATTCCCAACTTCATCAATTTGTTTTGGTTTCCTTCAATTTTTATATCTTTCATCAGTACAAGTACTGTAGTAAAAGTAAGATTTTCTGTTAGTTTACACATGGTAATATGCTATTTGAAAATATATGCTGATGCAACTATTGACATTAACATACATGTATACGTGTTGAACAACAGAATGAAAATGCAGGGCTTAGAATGCAAAAAGCAGAACAGGAAAGCAAGAACAGTCTTTCAGCCATCAAGCAAGCAAGCAGTCTGTAACATGCTGGATATACTTATGCATAAATGTGTTTCGTTCTGAACCATGACTTGCATTAACATTCATAGAATTAAAAAAATATGTCCTATTTAGTAGCAAAATTATTTAGAACTGATATCGTTTTGATTAATCAAGGTCAATCAAGTGCATTCCCCCAGTTACTTAATACAAAACAGAAATGCATGTGTGTAAATAATTTACTTTAAGCTTTGACACGTTGATTCTGAATGTTTCACCATATTCAACCATATAAAATGATCCTAAGTTAAGCATGGGTACGTCATTCATTGGAACAATTAAATACATCTACATTGTATGAGTGTTCTAAATACATGTACAAATACTCAACTTTTCTTATTTCATACAATTTATTATATTAAATGTATGATTTTATATAGTTTGTTGAACAGTTCATGTTTAGTGAAAGAAGCCTGAAAAAGGTAGATTGTTTTACATTAAGAGACCAATGTGTCCTCTATAACAGTGTTGTTGTATACTGTATGGTGTAAATTGATCTTCACAATTGTAAAGTGAGAAAACAAAAATGACATATATAAAACAATTAATGAGATGGGGTTAAAGTATTGGTTGGTAACACAGACGAAATGGGAAAGGTAAGCACTGAATAAACCAGGTAACCAGGAATAAAGCCAAACCAGGGAAAAAGCCAAGCCAGGGTAACGACAACAGCCAAAGAGTCACTGTGCTTTCCATATGCAATGAAAACAGTACAGGCTGTATTCACAGCCTGAAATATTAGAAAAAAACGTGCAAATATAAATTTTTATTAGTGTTAGCATAATCAAATATTTGCAAACTTGTTATCCACTCAACCATTGGTTTAATAGAAATTAGAAAATTTACAGTTACACTCTAAAAGTCATTTTCCATTACAGAGGACTAAAAGAATTTGTTCAAAATGGACCTTCAAATTCTCAGCTATTGCCAAACTGTTGCCATGTTGCTTATTGTCATTAGAGGCAAAGGTTACAATTGCAGCAAGAACGAATACACAAAAAAGGAAAAGAAACCACATTATTATGATTCCGTAAATATACACAAGTATGACCACAGTGCAATTGAGTTAGTAATTATTAAAGGATAAGAATCTATTGGACTATTATTAGAATTTCATGACTAAAACTGTGATAAATACTCAATATAGTAATACAAAGCACTTGTTAAAAAAATGTAAACACAGGTATTTCATTTATAAATTATCCTTCCATAAATTAAATGAATATATATTTCAAAAATACTTTCACCTCAGCCTTATTACAAAAAGCTACTGTAGGAGGATTTGATTCTAACAAGTAATATATCACAGGTTGATGACATACATGTATATTTGGAAAAGAAGTTCCAACAATCAACAGTAGCATAAAGAATTTTTTACAAAATGAAGCCCAGGAGATTCACATTATTTGATTTATAGTAATAAAATTTTGTAACAATGTAAAACATGTACATAATAATGCTATCATACACACCTGAGTACTGGATTGTTTCATCACTGTCAGTTGCGTTTCCACAGTGCTTTTTAAGTCCTTTGGCACCAGCATTATTTCCGTGTAGTGATCCACCAGAAAGCCCACTATCTGCAGTACTAGTAACTCATCCATGTCTACCTCCTCTGGGCTGCGCAAAATGCTACGAGCAAACTTGTCCAGCAACTACAGGCAATAAACAGAAGATAAGAATTACTCTGATGTTTTACATTTCTTTGTATTTGCCATAATCTTAGTATTTTTGAAGGCAAAGAAAGGTCATAAAATACAATGTCTGCTTCTTTAACTTCAATTTTTAAGGATGAATATAATCCTGTCTTCTACAAAAAATATCAAGACACTTTTCAAATATCACTATAATAAATATAGGGCAAAAACGAGAAAATTGTTCATGAAAGAAATTTTGAAGTCAAATACAGTACATGTAGCCTGTTAATAGCTTTAATAATTCCTCCTGACCATCAATTCTAAGAGATACCAACCACTGCTAATTTTGGTTAGATAAATCATCGTCATAAAACAGTAAACTGCTTATATAAATTACATGTACCATGTTGTATTGAAGTCGCTTTCACTTGAGGATGTTTTTTTTTTTTCCTCAATAGAATTACAGCACTAAGCTGTGGCAAACACAATGACATTTATATTAGAAATGAAGCCTTTGCTATGAAAGTTTATGCTTCTTGGTAACTATTCACATGGTGAATACTGCGAAAGGCAGTTCTTACCAAAGCTCTGAGAGGCTGACTTTCATCCAAAGACAAGTCTTTATTCTCCAGCATCTTGCTAATCATGCGCAGCAAGAGATGAAGTTTGCGTCGGTTTGCAGGCGGCACAAGCAGAAGACAAATTTGAAAACACTTCTGCATCTTTTCTTTCATGTTGGATGCTGACAATTCTAAACAGAAAAGTACAAATTCAAAGCTTGTGACAATTCATTTGATATCTGCAACCAAACAAATCTAATCTTCAAAACATATATTACAGGTAAATTTAATACATCTGAAATTGCCCCAACTTGATTCAATTTGACTCTCAACAAACTTTCATTTTCACTTCAATACAAACACTTCTACAAATTCATCACAACATTAATATAAAATTATTTTATCACACTTTTATACATGCCACTATCGAAAAGAATGTTACACACGCAATGCAATCTAACACATGCACTGGGTTTGAAGTTGATTTATTTATCTGACTGGTGTTTAGTGCCACGCTGAAGACTTTTTACCCTTGTTTGACAGCAGTCAGGTTTAAGAATGCAGGAAACCAGAGTGTCCGGGGTAGTCCACAGACCAATGTCAGGTAGCTGACAAATGCAACATAAAAGCAAAGAACACTCTTAACCTGAAGTACGCGCCAGATGAAAGACCATTAAATATTGTTAGGGAAAATAGTTGTAGTTTTTTAGAATATCTTCGACCTAGTAAAATGCATTTAAATTCTAATGTTTCCTTTTGCAACCATATTGGGACCGGTGATGTCACATCAGCTTTTTGCCACTTGACACACAGATTGCTATATTTCGTCATTCAAACTGTAACATCGTTCACAGCTATGAATGCATTCAACAAATGGACCCTGAAACAAACTATTTCAAGCCAAAATACTTCTATGACATCACTGATAAACCTCTTTGTCCTAACAGACCACCACAGGATCCTATGTGTAAATGCATTTTAGTCAGTTATATAAATTCTGAAAAAAAAAAAAAATCAAAACCTCAAACTATTTCCCAGGACAAGGTTTAATGGTCTTTCATCTGACAAATTCTTTGCCTTTAAATCTGTAGTCGAAATAGTGAAAGCTGGATTTAAACATGCACCCTCATTGAGCAAGAGCTTGGTGGCTGCTGTGGGTGCTTTAACCATCTGAGCCAGAAAGGCTGCAGTTTTCATTTTGAAAACTATTTGTTTTATGGCTTTCTGACAAACCTGGCAAACTCCCAGAACGCTTCAGGAAAGATGGAGTCTCTAGTCCAGGAGCTGATGTTATTGGAGAGGCAGTCAAATTGGAAAAACTGTTGCTTCTGCGGGTGATTTTGGGCACTCGTCTGTACCCTGGACCAAAGAGACTTGTGGGATTGCTGTCCCCACATCGTTCCACCTGAATGTGTATGCGTGGAGGATAGGGAGGTTTAGCTGCTTTGTCTGTTGTAGATGAGTGGGAAGAGTTTCTATGGTAACTAGGAGGGGGTTTGTAAGGGGGAGGTTTATTGGTCAGGGTGTTCTCGCTGTTTTTGTCGTAACTGAATGAAGGATTGTCGATTCCTTGTGATTCCAACCTGTGCACAGTTTCATGGTCATTGTTTTTATGGTTTAACTTCATACCCGAGTTTGTTTTAAGAACAGCGTGATTAAAAGATTCCCTCCTGTTTAACGAGTTCTGGCTGTTTCTTTTCTCCGGCAATGTGTTGTAGAGACCATGTGACTGGTTTCCAGATGTGGTAAGTTGGTGTGCAGATTCTGAGCACCGGATAAGTCCATTTGGTCCTGAAAGCTTTCGCCTTCTTGGACGTTGGTAAGTACGCCCACGTGGCAAGTCCCCTGACCAGGACTGTGATCGAAAAGCCAGATCATCTTCTGAAGTCGAAATCGGGACTGGTTTGTGAGGGTTGGTGTCCTGCTGGTCAATATCAGATGCTAAACATCCATGTGAGAAAAAATCACGACTTAATGTTGACGAGCCACAGTCTAATGAGTTGGAGGAATTCGAGGAATAAAATACACGCGTCACAGTTCTATTATCTGGTCCAAACGCTGTCTCAAATTTAGTCACGGGCTGAATGGGAAGGCTTGTCATGGAGCCATATCTCTTTGTCCCGTAGATGTTGGAACTTTCAGCAACTGGTTCCATTTGGCGGAGAGACAATGATGGCGAGCCAGACTGGTAATCCTGCACAGATGCTGATCGAGTAATTCCCTTGGGAGCAGCAGAGCGCCGGTAGCAAGGTCCTGCCAAGTTCATTGTCAGATTAAGCATCAAGTTTTCCACAGATGTAAAAGATGATATACTTGATGGCGTGCCTAGAATATGTTCTGAAGTATTTGGTGAGGAATGCTTGATGAATCGATTTTCTGTAAACACTGTTGGGGGAGGTGCCATCAAAGATCATGCCAAACACAAACATGCAAAGAGAGAAAGAAAAGGTAAAACGTTAATAGGATTTACAATACAAACAAGCCAAACAGATTACAGTACATCATGCCACATTCCCTGAGTAACTTGAAGAGGCCACTGAGTAAAAAGTTCAACATTTTTATGAGCCTGCACATTGCTAATGTAATGGATTTGTTCAAAATTATGGCGTTGAACTCAATTTTCTCATTAAATAAACTCAAATTTCGCCAAATGTGAACAACATAAAATTCTTCATCTGAACATGCTATACAGATTAATTAATGTTTATTTTGATTTCTGATAAAAAAGCATTACATGTATTTAACTGTTATCAGTATTTACAGTGTTGGTTGCCACGGCAAAATATGTCTATGTAAGTTTGTCTCTATTGTGAAGTAAGTCAAATGAATTTGGTTTCAGACTAAAATTTAAGATGCTGGTTCACACAGTTTATTATTTACTAATTTTCACAACACAGCACTTTAATATGTTACTTGAAGATAGATGTTCTAATAGCTAGTACACATTTTCATGTATCATGCTAAGTCTCTCAGTCCCATGCTTTTGAACCGCATACATTTGACATGTTAAACTGCCAATGTTGTAATTCTGAAAATGGAATACTTTTAATTGAAACTCTTGCGCACTTTACAAACTATATCCAGGATCAACTGCTATAACCAAATATGTTATAAACACAAACAGATTTTATTTTGACCATGCCCAATGAACACTTACCAAACACATTCGTGATTACTTCATACATGTCAAAGGTCAAAAGTGGTTCCCTTAAACCCTGAAAGTATTCACACACAACACGGAAGACATCTTTTTCAAAACCTGGATATTGTGGAAGAAGGGAATCAATTTTGTTGGGCCCTGCAAAAGAAAGGTTAATACCAGCATTGAGGACTATTACAGATACCTACTGACAGAAAAAAAAACAAAAACGTTGTATTAAACCATGTGAAGTAGGAAATGTAAATTGTTAATTTTTGTTCCAATTCAAATATATGTAAGTGTAAATATTAAAGTTCTTCATTTTCAAAATTTTTGAAAAATACATATTAACAAGTTACAGTATAATCTCAAGAAAAAAACTTACAGTGTGCCAAACACCTCATTGCAGAGAGGGTCCAGTGAGGTAACTGGTCTGAAAGTAACAAAACCAACTCATCATCTATGTATACTATAGAAATTAATTCACACATAAAGACCAAATTATCTTTAAGCTCTCATTGCTTTAAACCTTGCAATGTTAGACTATGTAATAAAATTCAACACCCAGACGGAATTTGACGCCCTAACTAAACCATATAGTGGTGAGCTCAGAGCAGGTGGGAGATCCAATAACCTCAACTGAGATCTGTTCAAACCTGACAAAACCAATTAATGCTTTATATCTCTCACAAATGTGAAAAATTTTTGAAAGCTTTTTAACCGGTGTTACAGAATTTTCGTACATATTATTTGAAAGTACACGTATTTAACATGCATATATATATATAAGGACAAAACAGATTACTTTTATAATTACATTAATATAAAACACAAACAGGATATACAGCATCTTGTTACACATACCTTTGGGCTCAATATTTGTTACAACTCCATTTTTGTTGACAAACAAACAATTGTGCATTATAAACTGTCCATTGACCAGGTTTGAGTCCAGGAGTTCATCAAGGTTTTCAACACCAACTGTCTTCTGGAGACTGAAATTTTGACCCCACCGCAAAAAAAAAATAAATAAAAATCATACATGTCACTTGTAACATGTGATGAGAATAGCAATGAAAAGGTGTAAAACAGATCTATGTTCTCCAGTCATCAAAATAATGTACAAGAATGTTTCTGACTTGAACCTATCAAAAATGTTATACAATGGTTCTCCAAGAAGGTAACAATACAAAGCCAGAAAAGTCCAATAAACACTATTCTTCACAAGAAAAAAAAAAAGGAATCAGTCTGACAAATACTTTTATGTACAGTGAAATGACAGGGGTCAGAGTCTGACAATATTTAGTTTGTCATGTCATATTTTATTCTTTGACAAGTTAGATTTATGTTTTTGTCACATTTGGCATATGAATATTTGTCACATACTGTCACATCGAACAGAAGATTCAATATTAGCATTTAGTGACTATCATTCTCAAGCTCATGTAACTTCTCAGGCATAGTCCATTTGTTTTACCTTTCTAGGGCATAGTCCTTCCACGTGTTTATGATTTCCTCCTGGGAGAGAGGTCGTGCCACAAGTCGACACTCGGGGAGTCCAGTTGGAGGAATACATGTGATTGGGGACAATTTCTCATGGTCAAGTTTTAATGGCTGTGATAAATCTCTCCGGCCCATCAGATTTGTCTTTGATCCAAGTGGGGCACGCATGGTCTTGATTGGGGAATTATGAGTAAATCTGTAGACATGAATATTTTGATGAAAAGAACATTTACATGTATTTCTGATCTTCTAAATGAACATGTGCCTCAGAGGTTCAGATATACACATTGAATCTAATTAGTACTGTTTAGGTTGGAATAGACTGGAATATTTATCAGCATTATTGAACTATATATCAAGCTACTTTGCAAGAAAATGACCAGGTAACATCAATATATTACAAATTAATCATAAATCCAATTCAGATGTAGGTTTTTGTTCAACTTAAAATTTCAATATCTTCAGCTCTTGAACACAACAAACATCCACAGTAAATATGAATTATGAGTAGAGGAATGAAAGTTGTCATGATTGTCTGTGACCATGAGAAACATCACACCAGTCAGCTCAGCAGTATTTAGAGTAACCCTACCTAAACAAACGTCCATTGTCAGAGAAGTCTCCTCTGTTATGTTTGCTGCCTCGGACATCCTCAAACACTCGAGATTTGTGGAACTTTTGCATTAATTGAACAGTCTGGGCTCTGAAACAGATCAAGAGCTCATTGAAGTTCTAAATTAAATTTTATGGAATTTTGTATAAACTATGAAAATATGAAACATAAAATATATTTAAAGTGCTTCACACCTTCAGACAGTTCTAAAAATAATCCAGTGAATATACATGTACATGTATGCACATTCTGTGACATCTCCCAGTACCATACATGTAGTCCTTACAGCGCATGTGCGATGCTATATGCTCACATCACCACCACCACTACGCTAGCTTGAACTTTGGGGCCTGTGCGGCGCTCATAGGCTTGTTTAGGCACTGAACTATTTAATCAGCATTCATCAATTCTGTAAGATGGAAGTTGGGGGATCACATGACCACCCTTTTGTGTCTAAAACAAAATGGCCACCCAATGTTACAACATTGAGGGAAAGGGTCACTTTTTGTCACTTTGCTAGCAACCTAGGCCTAGATCTACAAAATAAAATCTCGAGAGCTGAAAATTATGCAAATCCAAAGGATACAAGATTGTTGACAAAAAAAGGCACTTTCCTCTGCAATAACATTGGGAGGACCTTTTTCTTCGCCCACGCCATTTGTTACTATGGAGATCTCGTGGTTTCTAGCTTCCAATCTGTCTTACAGAATAAAATTGTTTCAGGTGTTGGTTAAAATCATGTTGAGCATACTTTGAATAAAGAGAATACACATGTATATAGTATTATGTTTATGAGTTTTTCTGTTTTCTGATACCACTTCCTGCCTCATCACTGTGATCCCAGCATCATTCAAGAATTCTTAACAAAATTCGCTAATGGTGTAAAGCAAGCACATGGAGCTGTAAGGAGTGTGCTGACAGTACAAAGGAGCTGGGTCCTATGGATGTATGTATGTATGCTTACGTTTTTACGTTGTACTTAATTTTTCAGTCATACAAAGACAAGATATGTGTAAGCATACTGTGTCTTCTTGTGGAAAGGCATGTCCGGGGCGAACCCCACTGATTTTTTTTTTTTTTTTGATTGGTGTTTTACGCCGTACTCAAGAATATTTCACTTATACGACGGCGGCCAGCATTATGGTGGGTGGAAACCGGGCAGAACCCGGGGGAAACCCACGACCATCCGCAGGTTGCTGGCAGACCTTCCCACTTACGGCCGGAGAGGAAGCCAGCATGAGCTGGACTTGAACTCACAGCGACTGCATTGGTGAGAGGCTCCTGGGTCATTACGCTGCGCTAGCGCGCTAACCGACTGAGCCACGGAGGCCCCGCGAACCCCACTGAAGACGCTGTAGACACCAGACAAGACACACAACCTAATCGCATCATTATACTGTCATTGTAGCAAAAAATGCGAATGTACTTTATACTTGGGACTTTTGCATGTTGACTGGGAGAGAAGGCACCCAAGGCCTAAGGTAGATTTACATATTAGTGTACCTGGTCACAGTTTCTCCAAAATTGGGGTTGCATTTTAGATGTTCATGCAGCCAGTCCACAGCATCGCTTGCAGCAAAGCAGTTGTCATAGGTTTTCATATAGCGGCGGTTACGGCCCAAGGGTAATCCAGTTCGAAATGTCCGAATAATGTCATTCCACTGAAAAACAGATGACTTAAAGTTTCAGAGAACACACAGGTACAACTAATAGGCCTAGTAAGCTATAACTACAAAAAAAAAAAATTGTATTCAATGAAGATCAGTCAGCAACAAGGTCATATGTTATTTTAAAGTTCTGATATTCACTGTTATAATATATACTGATAGTCATCAGATTTTAAATAGCACACCGAGCCCACCAAGATAAACTAAAAGGACGATGCTAGATTGACTAGAACATGTCTGAAATAAGTTTATTTAATGAGCAACGGCACATAAAAGTAATCCATATCTTCATAGGTAGAACATAGACCATATTCAACATGGTCATAAATTTGCTTAGAAGTTAACTAACTGACCGTTTGCACACGAGTGTAATCGCTACGTCATGGTCAGAGGTCAACAACCACTGACCACAGTACCATGATCACCTCCGACCTTAGCACTCATGGTGGTTGCATGGTTGTGAGCCTTATATGAAGCATCTCACCAATTTTGTGGCCCTGTAAGGCCCCATTGTTGTTCCAGTCATGCCGTCGCTTGTTTTTGCTTCCATCTTTCCCATAAAATGTTCATTTCAGCACTGTTTGTGCTTCTGTTCTCCAGTTCACTTCATCATCGCACCTGCTCCTTTTTCTGCACTAACTTTAAATCTCGTGCTTGATTTTCATTGGATAACTTTTTACTAGTTCCTTTTCCGGTCTAAAATGTTCCCGAAGTTGCAGACCTAATTCGGGTGTTTCCGCCAATAACCGTAAAATGTATATAAACCAAAATGACTTTTCACTCCATGTCGGTATAGTTAATCGCGGAAAAAGAACGTTAACAGTGAAATTTATTCCAAAACTTGAACACTTCGGTAAACAAAACGTTACCGACACATCAGCTCAGGAATAGTCTCCCCTTGTCTGTATATGCAGAGCCAGGGTGCAAGGACGCACCAGAAAGAAATTACTAAAGGATATCTTGTGGAATTTGTCGTGCTTGTTCTGATTGTATCGGTAATGGATTGTACATTTTTAACAGACCGTGGTTGTAGCTTTGTCCTGTTACTTATCATCGTATTTTATATTGTTGACCTTGACGTTAGTTTTAATGTTCTGTTATTTTGATTATTACAAATGGTCCATTTTCCAACACCCAGTTATTAGTGTTAAATATTTCAGCAGTTTTGAATATAGATGTGAATATATGTAATTTGAGCGGGTGAATATACGTAATTTTAGCGACATAAGTAGCATTCAGTGTGCGTAATTAAATATTTGCATACTGAGTTTGCAGATCGATACAGATATGACTGTTACAAACTATGTTCTAGCTTTGAATGTTATTTGTTTTGAGATACTGCCTGGCACCAAGATAACACACAGCTTGGCACACCCTTGGGTATATAAGTAAATCTGAACTTCGTTAGCAATATTACAGTGTGGACAAAATTTATTGATTGTCATAAATGTGCAAAAAAACTAAACAGAATGCAGCAAGTCATAAATGTTTTATTAGTTTAACATTAAGTGCTTAAGTGACCACTAAATAAAGAGGGAACTCACAATTTTATGCTTATACACAAGGTTGAAGCTCAGGGCAAGTTTCATGAAGCTCACTTAGCTTTATTAAGCATGTCCTTAACTCCCATGGAAACATATGTTGTAGAGATATAAAGTGCACTTAGCTAAGGACAATTTAACACTAAGTTTTCTTCATGAACCGGCCCCAATTCTGTAACAGTTAAATGTCATATAGTATCATGCCTTTTCTAGTTGATCATCTTATTTGTTTTAATATTTTAAGAAGGCCAATTTAATAATAAACCTTAATTTAGATGTGGATGGAGTGCCCTCATTAACATCTTTAGTGCCATTTTTGGTTAGATGTCTCTGAGCAGTTTTGCCCCAACTGACATCACAACTGGAAAACAGTCTAGCTACTATGTAATCATAGGCTATAGATATCATGGTTTGTGTAGTTTTTTTTTGTAAATTGCAATTAAAGTCTTGAAAAAATGTGTTTTTTTTTCTAATTTTTTAAGGTCATGTGACAGGAAATCATTGCTGCTGGGAAGCTGAAAATTAGTTCACAAGTAGAAGAACTGCAGCTCTTCATTTTAGTCACAAATAAACATTTTTCTAAAAGGGATAAGCTAAGTAAAAAATGTATTTGAGAATTTTTGATGTTAAGCGACATGTGACATTGACTATGATAGCTAGCTAGAAAATGGCTATAGAGTCAACCTACTAAGACAACATATAGGTTTGTGAGCTTCAGATGCACTATTTGTGTGCCAAAATATTTGAGTTGTGTCGACATTTAGAAGATATAGTAAAATATTTACATTAAAAACAAATGTTTTTAGAAGGCCAATGGATTATATTTTGGTACTATAGGTATATGCTGTATAGATGAACACTTTTTACTGATAAAATTGTTTATAGCTTATGTGTGCTTATGCCAGTGACACTTTGGACTGTAGTAACCATGTTTGCTTTTTCTGAGAGAGATACAAGGTTTTGCTATATGTTTGGCACTTTCTGCCATTTTAGTTGCAAGTTTTTAAACAATTTAACTGAGGAGGCAGATTGCATGGAGGCAGGCAGACTGTTCCACTGAACAGCTGCAGAGTATGACAATCTTTTCTTAAGTTGTTCTGTGTGGGAAAAGGAAGTTTTACCTAATTGCTTGTACACTGCTTGGAAACCTTAAAACTGCATGCAGTTAGCATAGACATCTTATCTGACAAGCAAAGCTTGGCAGTGCATGTTACCACAGGACATAGGGAGTGATCAAGCAAGCAGAAAAGGTTGTTAATGACTTTAAAAACTCTGACAAAAGGGAAAAAGAAATTCTGTAGTTGTATTGTTGAGAATTTTCTGAAAACGTACACGTCCTTGCATGTCCAAAAGAGTTGTAATTAGGGTTAATTATATTTTCAACCCAAATACCCACTGTTTTGTTTGAATGTGCATGGCTTTGTATGGACTACATTGTTGGATAAATGTCAGCTGCACGCTGCTTGCAGTTCTAATTTAATTTAAGACTGATAGTTCACAATTCATATCCAATGCCAAAAAAAAAAAAAAAAAAAAATTATTTGTATATGTATATTATGATACAGCAGACTTACCTTTAGTGCTTTGAGGTGAAAGACATATCTACAATGATTTTGGGGGGGGGGAGGAGGGAAACACATTTAGTTTCTGTGATAATGTGACTGCAGAAAATTTTAAGTCTTCAAAGCCTTTACATAATGTATGAAACATTAAATCCTGCTTGTGTTCACTGTTCACCTACATGTATTACTAAAGGTTTTGTTTTGTTTTGTTTCAGCAATGTCTACCGGGCCAGTTATACACTCACCTTTAACAAAGGTTACGGATCATTGGATAACTCACCAGTGGACAGCATGTGGTGAAATGGAGATGGACTATTATAGGTGTGCCTCACGTGTTGGTGCTGCACGGGCAGTTGTAGATTGTAAATTAGAAAAGGAAGATTACAAGGAATGCGTAACAAAGAAGAAGCAGGTATATATATATATATATACATATATATGTATTAAGAAATGAAAACCAAGTATTATATGTATCCTTTATAATATCCTTTATACAAAATATTTTATTGATGCTAAAGATATAACAGCAAAATTCTTAAAGCGTAATATGTGCAGTTGTTTTATAAGAACCAAATTTGCACTACTTTGTTCTATTTACAAAATAGACAGTGGCAGTGCAGCGCAATGACCCAGGAGCCTCTCACCAATGTGGTCACTGTGAGATCAAGTCCAGCTCCTACTGCCTTCCTCTCCAGCCATATGTTGGAAGGTCTTCCAGCAGCATAAGAATTGTTGTGGGTTTGTCTCAGGCTCTGCCTTCTTTCCTACCACCACAATGCTGGCCACTGTCGTATAAGTGAAATATTCTTGAGTATGACATAAACCATATATCAAATAAAGAAATAAATTTACTAAAATAGAAGGGACTATGTCTACATTGGAACTATGATAAATCTTCAACCTTTTCTACCTCTAAAGCATGCTCTTTCAGTGGAATATATTTACAATTATTATCAAAATGATGCTAAACTTATTTGTTTGCCTCGTAATAATAGATGCAAGTTTGGTAAAACTGTGCAAATTAGTTCTACATCCCTTTGTTCTTGCAGAATGTTTCAAAATATTGGTTGCAGAGGCAATTGAAAAGATTGAAGAATTAGGAAATTAGGACAGAAGCCATACTTGCATCACTGGGTCTGTGGGTCACTTTACTTAAATGTGGTTTGTCACAACTGGTGCATGTAGTGGTTGAAACTGGCCCGCTGTAAAAGGACAAATAAAGCAGGCTTCATTTATTTACATTTTAAATATTTCTTTTGTGAGGATCTAGGTGCCATCACTTCATAATCTTATCACTTGTTCTTGAAAATATATTCATACAGTTATTCATAGCAGTGTTCTTTTTTTTTTTTTTCCATTAGATCCAGCGTTATGTATTGCTGCAAGCTGAGAGGAGAAAGCAGAAGAAACCCTTCCTTGAGCCACCTATCCGTGATTCGTATGGAAGGAAATAGATATTGATTTAAGAGTGAAAGTAGTAAAGTATGTGGGATGTTTATATTGGAAATGCCCAATGCTGTATTCGTCAGTGATATGACATAACATGGACATTCATAGGCTTTCTCATATTTTCATGTAGACTGTTTGGTGTATTATCTCAAGTGCTATAAATAATAAAAAAATGTCTCAAATAGCTCTGTTTGTTGTATTTATATTACCACTTAGTACAGTATAAAATATTTTCATTGTACACCAATGGTTGAATCTTGATAAATATTTTTGCTGCAAATTTACTGTGCATAGACCCTTGAGAAAATGTGTTCCAAAGCACACTTTAGCTATGTTAGCTGCATCAATACATTAGGTAATTGTCAGGTAAAGTGCTTCCTCCGAAGCTCTCTAAGTTACCCGCTACTTATAAACCTGTAAAAGCACTGTCGTGTACACACATGTATAGGTGATCTTTAGTAAGGTATTCTTGCATTAGTAAGTCAAAAGACATCAAACATGGAACAAAATGTTTACATGTGTTACAATACTTCTTGATCAGGGAAGACAACCTTTTTTAATGGTAGTAGTCAGCAGCCTAGGCTCTAAATACAACAACGGGGCAGTATCCTGAATTTCACAAAGAAATGAAATAGTTGAAAACTCACAAGTGGGTTACTCTATGATCAATTCAGAATTAGATAAGGATTCAAACATCGAACAGCAGGATTTCAATTTATTCCACTTTAATGGTGTCTTCATTGTACACTATAATTCCAAGGAACAGTTAATGCTGAAGATATACATTGTAAAAAACTGCTTGAATGGGATAAATGGCACTTGTGAAATATGTTAAAAAAACAAAATAATGCCAAAATCAGATGAAAGAGAGTGATAACTTATTTGCTAATATGGTCTTAATTTTTTTTTTTTCTTTGATATTTTCTTACAGGAGAAAAGGGTACCGATGAGTGAAAATATTTTTGTGCAGTGGGTATTTGGGACTACCTTAAAGTATATATCGTCTATGTGTAGTAATGTTCTAAATAAGGATGTTTTTGTGATGGATGTTTAATAAGTTTATTTGAATGTAAATTTGTTGTTTATATCCAAACTGACGCATTTAATCTGAATTACAATAATATATAACTAGGATCAAAATCCAGATTAAACACATTTGTTAGCTGAAAAGACCAAATTTGAGTCAAAATATATTTATTAAACGTGTTACATCCTCATAACATTAGTATGCAAAGACAATACATATAGACGAAGAGGTGATCCCATATATCCATCATAATAAATTATTTTCAAGACTTTCTTCTCAAAAATAAAAATATTGACCACATTTACTTTTTGTACTCTTTCATCTGAATTTTATGTAATTGTTATATTTTTTCCACCTTTAAGAGAGACTTGAGCCAGTCTTTGAAGAATAGAAATACATGTATGTGTTACACATTGATGCCTGATGACAGTGCGTTCTAAACTCTCATTTATTCTGGATATAGATATGTGTTTGTATGTCAGTATTTTCATGTCAGTCAACCACAGAGAAGAAATAGTACCCAGTTGGCATGATTACTTCAGCTCTTGGAAGTCAACATTCCCGTTGTAACTAGTGATATAGTACAGGTAAGGGTTGCCTCCCTTAGACTAGTTAGGCAAAAAATCCCATAGTACGAACAAATGGAGAGGTCGATTGGTGGAAGTTTAACTATATGTGGGTCACTAGTCAGATCATTTATATATTCAAGTATACTTCACTCAATTACTAGCAGTATTTGGATTAATCTTCTTATGCCACAGTCGCTAATCTAGGTACGAGGTTGCTCACTTGAATCCATCTCCCTCTTGTTGGGCCAGGTTTTGCCAGGTTCGTGGCAAAAGGTGGGGCATTTCCTCCACCCGTTAGCCTGTCTGCCATCATATGTGGCTGAATGAAAAATTATTCAGTATGGTGTTAACCCTCAATGAAATAAATAAATAGTTGGATATATTTGCCTGAACATAATACACGTTTGTTTCCTGTGTGCAGTGTATTTTCATCATAGAATACAGTGCGAGACATTGATCCTTAATGTGGTTAGGTATATAGTGTATCTTCATGTTTCTTTATAAACACACACTGTAACACTGCAGTGGCGTCAGAACCCTAGGAGGCCCAGGGCACCCTTACTTTTCACGTGGTGTGGTCCCAGATATGCTCCCACTTTGTATGTTCCAAGAATAATTTGATGAGGCAAGGAATAAAAAGTATATACTGTAGAGCCTCGTTCTAAAATCTCAGTTCTCCCACATTTACTGTACTAAAGTGAATAACAATGGCTGGATACAAATCATTATTTCTTAGTCAAACAGATTAAGGACCTACATGATTGATTCTATCTGTAACTGTGTCTAGCCAAATACACAACTTAGGCTACTATACAGTTTAGAGCTAGATTCTCTTTGGTCTTCACAAATGTTGTGAAGTAAGAAAATTTTCAAAATAACATTCAAAATTTTAAAATTCGTTAATTTCTGTCGATCAGAGGCACTTAAGAAACCTTTTACAAAGAAAATGTCACCAAAGACATCTGTGGCTGTCATACACTTGGAATCACGACTCCTCTTGACTCAGTCCAGTTTTCTCTCACCATAATTCTCTCACCTATAATACCCTCTACGGTTTACATCAATCAGGCAGATAGGCATTTTCTGGATTCCCTTCCACATTGGTTTCTGCCACCCTAAACAACATTTAAGTGTAAAATTCTTGACAGTGATGTCAAACAACAATCATATAAACATGTTACCCTAAATAATCGTGTATACCATATCTCCTGTCCAACGCCCTTTGTTACGGTAGACTTAACCAAAATCCTCAATCTTTTCCTATATGGAGGAGCACATGAACGTTCAGGGCAAATTGAAGCTTCGGTGCAAGTAGTGACATTTTTAATTTGATTTGTGAGACAAATGTTATGTAACGTTTCTGAGACTGTACAGATAGGCATACACACTTCACAGGCAAGAAAACAGATACTTTCTTTACAAATGACCTTCTGTAATCAAACAGTCAATTGCTTACAAAGAGTAAGTCTATTTTGATATAAAATACAACAAAATGCAAGTACTTAGCATAAAACATGTATCAAATATTTAATTTCCCATAATTCATCAAATACCTGTAATTTAATCCTCACTGGATCAAATATATATATGGAATGTTACATAAATTACACAGTATTATAAAATCCAAAAATGCCACAATTTTTCTTACAAAATCTGCAAAAGACTACTCTGCAGGAAAAAAGGTACAATGTTTTGTATATTCATAGAATAAAAACCTACAAAACGGAACTGAACACACAGAGGACGGGAGATTTCCTGTCACTGTCTGATATATGTGTATGTACAAGTTCCCAATTTCTGTGAAATACGAGTATAAAAAAAGATTTAAATATTGGTATACATACATATTCACAAAAATTCACCAAAGACCACACACTCATGCATTTGTAATCAGGCTAAAATGTTATCAGGATTTAAGCACATAGATGGTAATATATACGAAGAAATATTTCAATTTTTCTGTTTAGTATACACCTTTTTTCTTTCTGCATTAACATGCAGCATGGTTTTATACCTGCAATATTATCCTTTACCTTTTCATCATTATGGTTGGTACCAGTACTAACAAATGTAGCCTTATTCTAAGATTAAACAGTCAACGTACATCCTCGAACATTGGCATACCTCATGCATCAGCCACCTTATTTCATGGTCCATCTTGACTTACTGGAACAAGCACATGAAGTGTGAATGACAGACTACCGTGATGCAATTAAGAGTCGCACAGCTTGCAATTACATGTATTCTGCTGACAAAAACTTCTTTGTTAAACAATCACTAATATTTTCATTTCCATTGATAAGCCACTGTGGCAACTTGGCATGTGATGCAAGGTGATACATGATACAATATCTTGGTTTTAATGGTTTAAATAGAACTAAAATATTAAATCATGTATTGACTTGCCTCATTAATCACTAACATTACCAATATGCTGGTCTAGAAGCCAACCTTAGCCTCTCAACTGGCCAACTGTGATTATTTTCTCCTGACTTGAATCTTGTTTGCCTTGCTTTGTACATATCTGCATTCAGATTACATTCTGGAAAAAGATGAGTACCCGCCATGAAGAATGGAAAGTAGAACACTTCACCAAGGGAACTTAACTAGCACATCTACCTTTTGTAGCATATGCTCTTTTCCATTTGACTAATGGTACCCTAATTCTTCTAAAATTTGGGACAGGTATTAGTAGTGGTGAAATTAGAATATCACATTTCTTTACCAGCCTTTTGGAAAAGTAAAGACATGAGTATGTTGTCCATTTGATGGTCGAACCATGTGGGGGAAAAAAGTACACTCAATATTCCTGCTAGAATAACATATATATTGGTTAAATGAGTAGACCAGATGTCCCAAAGTTTAGAAGAAATAGGGTATTCTTGAAAAGTTATACCAGCAAAATACCATTTGGCAAATCAGCTCTACAGGTTAGTTCTCTCAATGTGAAGAACATGATATGAGGTAACAAAATGACTAGAGAAGAGTGGTAAGATGGGCATATCATTCATGAAGGGTGTGCACAGTTTAATTCCCAGAAATTGTGACTTCACACAAAATTTAGGGACTTAAAATGCAGCCTATTTATTCATTTTATGGTGAGGCAAACCATGTAGGTCTTTCAACTGCATAACTTAAATTAGTCTTATTATTAACTTCTTAATAAAACACAAGCCTATTAATCAGGACTACCTGTTGAGGAAAATTGTAAGGACAAATATTCTTGCTATCCCAGAGGTTACCCCTTTATGGCTGAAACTGAAAATCTATGGAGGGTAATTCCAGTTCAGTTCAAATATGACCAAGTAAATTCTGGCTCCAAAGTGACATTGTGGTTATTAATCAAAGTGTGTGTCTTATTTAAGTATGCAAGGCAGGCTTGAGGTCACAATCATCAAGCATGGACCTTAAAGCCGCGTGACTGAACAGAACCAGGGAGAGATTACAATGGATGTTCTAGTTAAGCCTAACCTGTAACTGAGTCAAACTAGCTGCAGCATTCAATTCAGTTAAGGTGTTATCTGCAGTGAAGTGAAAGAGAACCGTTGACACCCTGAAGGTGTGCAGGACATTGAAGTGAAAAGATGCGAATTTCTCGACCCTAGTAGCAAATATGGTACATTCGCCTAATTCCCCAGATGTTGGTAGATGTATGTCCTATAAATTAACTTTTTAAAAAGCTCTTTACTATGTGCATGATGATATAAAAATGTGTGTGACATCATGCTTTGTTAAGAGTGACTAGAGACAATGTTTATTCCCAAAGAGTGGAAAGATGGGAATGGCTCAAAGTCAGCTGCATATCTGCTACATTCCCCTTTTTCACAGACACTACACGAATGTTGTCCTATAAACCTTTTTGTTAATATATTTTGAGAGTTCATATAAACATTTTATCTAAAAATAAAATCTTTCTTGTAAAACCTATAATAATATATCTAAGTCAAATTCACTTGCGGCTGATCATTGCATTCACTTTAAAACAAGAAAATAAGGATTATCTCCCTTTGACCATTCACAAAACCCAGTGCGGTGCCCATACCAGCACCTTTCAGCAGTGTTGTAAAAAGTTGCAATTCTTGTTGGCAAAAGGTGTTTCAAGATTACAGGCCTTTGCATAAATGAAATGTAGCCTTCAGTTATGAAACATGGTGCAGAGGTAGCACATGTTTCTATGCCCACACTCATGTTTTGAAGGCCTCCACAACTTAAATGACTCTTGAAACTGCATTTTAATAATAAACAATTTTCACCTAAAGTTCATGTCATACTCAAAGTTACATCTTCATGGCATCATCTATTGATGGAGGAAACTGGGCAAGTTCTCACAATCTTATATGTATGTGCATGCCGGCCTTGTGTGAAAAGTCTCCTATCTTCAGATTGACAAAGAATCAAATAATGGGCATACCAGGTCTTTTTATGTTATAAGATGTGAAAGCTAGCTATGCCACTAACTTTAAACAACCTAATGAATGACAGCAAAAACAGGGATGTGCCAAACTGAATAGTTATGGGTGAATAGTTTCTAAGTGTGTGCCCATCCTGAAGATGAGAAGTTTGCAGACCCCATTAATGCTAAGCTTCATAGTTTGTCTGCCATAAATAGGATATGTCTTATCTGTAATTACTGGCACTCAAACCAGCATTATTAAGCTTGTGTAGATGTACAAATGAATATATTTTCATGTCACATCAGGTCAAGATACGAATAGTTTCTAATGTCAAAATAAGTCAGAATGAAATAGGAAATAAAAAATAGGAAATAGAACCCAAATGAGACGTAAGCTTTCAGTCTGAAACACAAGCACATAAATCAAACTTGAGAAAATTTGACTGAAACTCAATACAAAATGATGGCAACTGGATTAACCCAGAAGCATTGACACACATTTTGCACACGTACACAACATAATGATAAGGGGATGCTAGATTTCAATTTTTAAAAGGCATTGAATTTAAAAAGTTTGTCTTTCTTCATGAAATGTGAAGGTGCAAAATATCTGGAAAATTTGAAGTCATTGACAATCAATCTTAAATTGAACTATTCTACAACTGCCTTGCTGAATTTTTTCTTAATGTAGTTGTATATTGCACGTGTGCATATGACACAAATTTCAGTTTTCAAATATACAATACTTAAGCTGTATTTGGTAAATTATCTGAACACAAAAATTCTAAATGTGAAAAGATAAAGTACCCATACATGCAGATCCTGAAGAACTCCACTGCATGTTTAGAGACAAGAGGGTTTTGACTACTAGAGTTAGATCATACATACTGTATATGTAGGGGATAAAGACTGAAACTGTATGAACGATTTCTTGAATAGGTGAAAGTTTATGATGTCAGAAGATTATTAAATCATGGCTGATAAACTGAATATTTCAATATCAACCACATCTATCGACAAAATTTCTTTGAATATCACTCTTGCTAACTTTAGTTTTCCTCAACTGGTTGAAACACACTCACCCATGGTAACATGTACACATTAAAGAAATCTGTTTATGGCAATTATAAATAACTTTGTGCTTATTTGTTAACTTCTTTGTGTCCCCCATCTAGCTGGCCCCACTTTCACGAAACTTCGTCAAACGTGACTGTCATGTTGACGCATAGTGTACAGATACATCACCATGTGATAGGTGCATCTGATGTAGCTTCACATGATCCTCATTGAAATGCGCCCCTGTTTAATACCAGAACAAACTGGAGCTCGAATTTCATAGTGCTGATCTTCGTCATAAATATGAATCTCATGAAACTTTTCAGGCTAACCAATGTAACTAGGCTGATCAATGACTGCCCAATAATTTGCTATGTCTAATGCAAGACACTTTGGAATCTGTTTTTTTTTTTTTTTTTTTTTTTTTTTTAAATTATTGAACACATACAGTGGCAAATAGCCACAACCATAACATTATCACAGATACAATGTATAAACAGAAGAGTGTTTTCCCTTGTTGTCACTCTCCAGTCTGAGTTGTTCTTGGGTCTGAGAGCTATAATATCACACATTTAGCAGAAAAGGGAGACTTCTTTCCATGTGTTCGTCGTCGGGACGGTTGTAGTGATATTGTGTTGTTTGTATCATTGTGCTTGTTTGCTGACTTGCTGGAACCATTGTGTTGGCTGGAATCTGATAAAGCTGTAAGATACAAACATTTTAAACATTAGGTTTGGATTTACTGCTAGTAAATACAAAAAATACAAATACATGTAAATTAAACACAGAAACAATCTTAACCCCTTAATGTGAGAAAGGTGCCACGCTGCAAATTCATTTCTGTTTCTCTTAACAATATGAATAAATGAAACATTCAAATTAAGAGTCTGCATCATGCGATTCAAACTTTGAAATTGAGAGCAAAAATTTTGACAAGTGAGAATGAATGTTCCATAACTTGTTCTATTCTGACAGGCATAAATAAACCATGTAACTGGGAGCAACTGAGCTTTTGGTAACCTGGAATTATCTCAGAACATCTGGAACAACCAGACTGGGCACTTGTTTTAGCTGATCCATGCAGGGTTGTGATTAGCCAAAAGTGCTAATTTGTTGACTTATGTATCACACAAATCAGGCCTCAAGACAATGACATTACATGTTAATACATGAGTGATCACAGATGCTGCAAGATGTAGTCCACAAACACGCACCAAAACTGAAACTGGTTAGACACGTCCTGTGTAACCTATCATTTATTAGGCTCAACTTAGTTGAGGTTAATTTGATACAAAGGTTATAACCATAACATGGCCTAAAATTAAAGATACTTAGCTCATTCTCTATGACAGACTTACTTGGTCCAATTTTTTGTGGCAATATGGTGTCGTTCTCTATAACCATGTTCACTTGACTTAGATAACGATCAGCTAGATACCTGAAAACTGTAGGCAGAGAATATATATTAAATAGTGGTGAACTAACAATGCATAGTCAGGCAGCAACATTTTCAAGCATAATATTTCATCCCCCAAGCTTTTATTTCCTCAATTTCAAAGTATTCCACTATTTACCAGCCCGATGTATACTTGAGAGGCACAATTGATCTTGACAGATGTTTTCCTACGAAGGGCAACTTTACATGTGTTCACTATACACTGATAATAAAGGTAATAATGTGAAAAATGTCTCTAAAATCTCCATGTCTTGTTAGAGAATAAAAAGTCTATGCAGCTATGAGTTCAAAAGATTAACCACTCACCTTCATCTACATTTAAATTGTCTTTCACAGAAGTTCTGTAAAATCGCAAACTCAACTTTTTGGCTAAATTTTCAGCCTCTTCCCTGCAAAGTAATTACCAATTCTATTTTAAATCATTTACAAAATATCTCGTCAAAGTGAAAGTGCAAATGATTTTCACAGAAGTAATAATAAGTTTGAAATAGTTTGAAAACTCACACACCAACAATATCTCTTAACGCACTGGTAGGGGGATGATATAAAAAGTGCTAATTGTCCAGACATCATATAAATCTAGTGGTAGTTAATACATGTGCTTATATTATGAAGTGTATATATATATATATATATATATATATATATATAATATATATATATAGATATATATATATATATCTGTTTACCAATGCCCAAGGTTCCATGGTAAACAACAAACTTGCAAAACAAGACAAACTTACACTGTGACAACAGCATCGTCAATTAGGTCTATTTTGTTTTGTACAATAACCATCCCAATTTCTCCCACTTCATCTTCCACCTGACAATTGAAATCAAGAAAACGAGACAAGCGATTAATATTGTAGTACACAAAATGCATAAAGTGACAAAATTACATTTCAACGGAGTGCATGCATTATAATAATCCATTCATGTTTTTTAAAACCATAGGGGTCTAATCTTTTTTAGTACACTCTGCCAAATTTGCCACCAAATCTACCAATTTTTGACATATGATTTTCTGGTCTGCATGCCTTTCACGGATGTCTGGTAGTTGTACTTCTGAGTACACGTATTTCATTTTACAGCTACAGACTGCTATAACTACAATTCTACAGGCCTGAAAATGTCCTCATAAGAGGAAAAAATTCAGGCTCAGCTAAATCCCCTAAATGCGTCACATATGCAAGGAAAACTTCATCTGCATTTCTTAGCTTTGGAATAATTTTGAGTTCAACATACATTTTTATGTTTTGGTTTGCTCTTTTTAATTTACACATGTAAAATATATTAAAGTGTGTAAATTACAGTGTTTGATTCAAAATATGCAGCATGTAAGCATGCAGGAGGTAAAACAAATATAGGATACAACTCTCGCTACTTTCACATATATGTAATCTTTAAAAGACATACTGGTGTTTATGCAACTTAGAGCAGATCTATATAACTCAGTCTTCTGCCGACTTGCCGTCTGTATTGTATAAATAGATACTGACATTAGTCCTTACGTAAATTTTAAACAATCCTTCAACAGATACACAGCTGGCCCATTGTTTTGTGAGCATCTTGTTAATGACAACATTGACACATTCTTTCTCATGATACTCTGTTTTTTGTCAAGCCAGTTACAGTATAAATACTTATGCCTGTGTTCATATACATTTTTATTCTTGTGTGTCCATGATCAGAAAAAAACTGACACAACACGTAAGCACAAATATATACACAGTATAAAAGTATTTTGCTTCATCTGAATTTCAACTTTTTTCCACTAGATTTTTAAAATTCTTTTTCAAGTACAGAAGTAAAAGTAAAATAAAAGAATGCCTTAAAGCCTTGCATTTGAACTATATTATGATGCTGTGTATTTGAAATGTGATAAATATTTCAAAAAATGAAGATACACATACAAGTTGAATTTTTTTTTTAAGTAGTATTTTTTTTTTAGAAGTTATAAATCATCATTCTGTGTCAACATAAAAAGTGATTAAAAAAGGTACATGTGCACTGGTATGTACATGAATGGTATAACCTTGTACCTAACAATGCATAATAAAATAAAATGAAACAGAAAAAAAAAAGGAAAACAATGGTTGGCAAAGAAATTTGATGGTTACACTGTGACCAGATAACTTTTTCTTCATACAGTATATCAACTGATACAATGTTTCATTTCTATCCATTTTACTCCATAGATAAATGTACATGGCACCGGCTAACTATACAGCATTACAGAAAACCGATCAAGTGAAAGACCAATTGGAGATTACCTCCAATATATTATTCGTTGTAATGCATCTATATGTACTTAATCAATAAATTACATTTGTTTATATAATCTTTATTAACATGCAGAACAATGTACATGTGCGACCGAAGATTTAAGAGAAGAAGGAAAATTAGCTGGAAATTCAGGTCTGTCAAGTAATTTCACTTTCTCCTATATTTTTTCCCCCTCAATTAAACCTGCCTATTCATCAAACTGATCACTATTCCCATATCATAGGTGCATAACAAAAAGCAAAATATCATCATCTGCTATATCTCTGCTGAAGTAAAAGCAAGTTACCCCATTTTACCAGAAAGCACTGAGTATAAATTAAGATGACCTTCATGTCCGAAGTCATCAAGTTTCAAGTTTAGAGATATGTAATGTACAAGTCTGTGTAGAGGAAATTAAAAGAGATCGTTTACCTTTTTCTTCCAGGTTTCCAAGGCATCAAATGATTCCCTATCTACAGTTGAAAATGCCAGGACACATGCTTGTGCACCTGAAGGAGAATATGGACAAACATATACATGTTGGTTAGCATCTTAATATGCACAGACAATACATATATGTATTACATCAAATAACCAAACTTTTTATGTGCAATTTTCTCCAAATAGGTGTGACACCAGTATGGCTAACATCAGTGGCAAAGAAAATAAAAGGATATTCTACATACAACTGTTCATGGTAATTCCCCAACCTTTTTGGAATAAAAAAACTGTGTATATTTTATACAAGCTTGCAAGTCAACAAAATTAAAATGGGAAAAGTGGGTCCTGGGTGGTTTGCCTCTCCAGGTTAGTGAATGTCAAAGTTCTGTGCAAAGTAACTTCTTCATTGCACATATAACAATGCTCCCAGAATATGTGTTATTATACATGTACCTGAACACACATGTATTAATATATTGCTGCCAAGTGCACAGTCACACTATCTGGATTTTTAGAAAGTTTATAAACTATGCCTATAGAAGTGAAAAAATCTTTCTATTATGTCCCCAGATTTAGCAAACAGTTTAGTAACCTCTTCAAAATAGTGCAGAAACACAGAAAAGGTTACAGGAACTTTTTCTTCAGATCAGGCATCTGTTTTGTAACAAGCACTTACAGCTTGGAAAAATGTACAGTAAGTAACAATCATGGTCAATGTGTTCATATTTATTTACCTGATTGGTGTTTTACGCGGTACTCAAGAATATTTCAGTCATACAACAGTGGCCAGCTTTATGGCGGCAGGCAAAGCCCCAGGAGAAGCCCACAACTATCTGCAGGTAGCTGGCAGACCCGCAGACTCCTATGTCAATGTGTTTATATTTATTTGATACTGTATCAATATATATACACTACAATAACTTGTTTGATATTCTATCTATGTATACGTAAGAGCATGTAGATGGTGTTAATATTTTGATATTCTATGAAGAACTCGCTTGATATTCTATAATGTACTTGCATATTTACCTGGACCATGATGGCGATACATAAATTTTGACATACAGGTATAATTAATAACTCTTATTGACTCTTTAGTCAAAATAATTAAGGCTGTCTGGTTTCCAAATCAGTCATGATACTCATCTTGACCTACATTTTGACCAAGCTTTCACACCTGGACCAAGTAAGCTGGTCCATGTTTATTTAGCTAGGTGACACACATTCTGGACATGTTTAATTAGGAATCTCACACACAGGTGGCCTGTTTGTTGGGACAGACATTAACAAATGACAGGTGTTTAGGTGACAAGTTCATTTCCTCAAACTTGTAAAATGACCTGCTGAGAGGGAAGAATCAGTGTCTTAGAGGAGCTGTGTTATCTCATCTCCTGCAACTTTTTGTCTCCAGGCAGAGACAACTTAATCTTGTCTTGCAATGAAACTCCAATTTTAATCAAGCATAGTTTGACAACATCTGGAAAGAACCGGCAGATTGTGCTACTATGCACATGTGTGCCATGCTATATTGTGTGTTAAGTAGCGAAAACTGTGTGAGACACTGATAGCATTGTGGTCAGAAAACGCTTCCGTAGAATAAAATATTCAAATGCATTTTACTAGGTTAAACAAATTGTTAAAAAAAGTAAATCCAACTATTTTCCTGGACAGTTTTTAATGGTTTTCCATCTGATACATACTTCATTTCAGAGTGGTCTTTACCTTTAAAGTCATGGCCAAGAAAAACTTTTAGATATAAAGTTGGCACATATGGCCCAAGGATGAAGCAACATGCTAAAGGTTTAATGCATTTCTCATTAACCAGCTATTGGAAATGGACCACGTAAGTGTTGGAGCTCATTACTGCCTTTGATCAATGCTTATGTTGTTGCTGTCTCCATGTCTCCAAGTGTTAGTGTGTGTTAGTTTTGTACCTTTTAATTATTGAAGAGTTCTTCAAAAGTAGGTTGTTGAAAAGTTGTATATGTCATGCTTGATGAGGAGATTTAAGATGAGCTTTGATAAAGTCCTAACAAAAAAAGTTAGTCCATGGTAAATACTCTATACTGTTGTAAAGTTAAGACACTTCGGAGAAACAGCACCCTGAGCTGAGTTTGAATCAGCACCTTGCATGTCCTAGCGACTGAAAGACAAGCACCTTTAACCACTACACCAGGGCTCAGTCCCTGATGATTTCAAATAAGGAATAGAGGTATCATGATACACAGACCTACACATCTGATCTATAAATGTATAAATGTATGTATCCAGCATGTATTTATACAAATTATTTGCTTCCATTTGTTATTATCACCGATTTTTTCTTCCAGAGGGGAATTACCTCTGTAGTATGCCTTTGTGATGGCATCAAACTCTTCCTGTCCAGCAGTGTCCCATAACATCAGACGCACATCCTCTGCGTTCACTCTGAAATGAGATTCAACACATTCAATGTTACTTGGATCACACACTGATGCACATATGCAGGCCATTGTAGATGTATACGTATATATATTCATATTTGCGTGTTAAGATCTTACTTCATCCATACACCCAATTTTCATCTAAATCATGACATTTCCATGTAATGATTTACATGTGCATATTTTAATCCATTTATTATTACCAATTCTGGTTCTTTTATTCTGTACAAAACTATGAAACAATATCCTAAAGGTGCATACAGAGCTGTATCATGTATGTGAGCCACTTCTCAGTGTCTTGTAAAAGGAAGAGGCAAAATAATAGTTATGAAAAACCTGGCAGCTCACTGAAGAGTGCTTGAGTTTAAATGGCAGCTTACATGCAAGTTGACCAGAGATTTGATTCATGTTGCCATATACATGTATACCCAAATTTATCCAGACTTATAAACATGTATTGTACTCTTTCTAAGCATGTACATGTTTGTTTCACCTTTGCTCACCATTGCCAACTGCCTAAATGAATACAATTTATAGACAGAAAATGGTCATGGTTTATGCATACTATGTATTCATAAACACTGTTCTGATAATGTCAAAAACTACACATCATCTGCATCTGAATGCCTATCTTTTACAGTGTTTTGTTTTATAAGAAGACTTTGTAAACAATCAATTGTAAGTTTAAAATCGACATACATTACGCTCCAATATCAACTGTATATATAACTCAATATTTTACAGCCTCATATTAAACTAATTACTCTAATTCTTCAACCTTTTCAACTGCCTCTGCAACCAATATTTAGAAACATTCTGAGAGAACTATTGGGTATAGAATTTTTTTTTTTTTTTTTTTTTTGATTGGTGTTTTACGCCGTACTCAAGAATATTTCACTTATACGACGGCGGCCAGCATTATGGTGGGTGGAAACCGGGCAGAGCCCGGCGGAAACCCACGACCATCCGCAGGTTGCTGGCAGACCTTCCCACGTACGGCCGGAGAGGAAGCCAGCATGAGCTGATTGGGTATAGAGAAATAATGTTCAAATGTTTATGAATCTTGCATCTTAAATGGCACAAACAAATAATTTTTATGCCATTCTGACAATAATTGTATGCATAAATTCCACTGCAAAAAATGCTTCAGTGTTTGAGATCAGGTTGGAGATTTACAGCATGTATTTGTAAGCAGTTTTTAATAAGAATTGAATTATATGTAAGTATCATATTCAAGGATATTTTCAATTATATGTATATGAAAGTGGTCAGGTTTATGGAATGTATAGTTGAAGGAAACCCTGAACGATAGAGTAAACCACTAGTGTTCGCCAGGTATCTACATGTACATGTAACAAATGTCCTCAATGAAGCAGCAAGAGCAGGATTTGAACCATCAACCTCATTGGTCAAAGACCTCACAGTTGCACTAAGCTAGCCATTAAACTGTCTGAATCCATGGCACTTCACTTCCTGACACAATTACTGTTGTTCTGTTCTGTCAGTAAATGTCTGTCTACATATGCTGCACAGACAGCCACCTTGTTCCAGACATCTGACATTTCACCTAACCCATTCAAATGTCACATTAGTGATTGTGATTTGCTCAACAAGTTCTTTTACCTTTACATGCGCGTTGAGTGTATGCCACTCTTGCCATTAGGAATTCTGTGTCTAATTTAACCACACTTTGTTCATTTAAATTCACTTAAGTTCAAGGGACTGTAATTAATTTATCCGTGCAATTAAACCCACATGGATGACACATTACAATAGACTTCAAATGCATGCATATATATGTATGATACAAATAACTAACTACATGTGGTGAGACTCAATAATTACAGTACACATATATGTGCACGTATGTCATCACAATTACATGTCATTGTATTCAATATGTGTTATCACTGAGATTCATCTGGATGTATAATATGTAATTTCTGGACATCAGGCCTAATCAACATGTGGTAGGAGAAAATTGTAATAAAAGTCTTTCTAAACACATATGTACATGTACATGTGCTTGCTCCTACATGTTACTGGTATAAACTTTGCCATATTTGCTAGATTTTGCTTTCATTCTTTTGTAAACGTTTCATTTTCGTGACTTGTATGTGTACATATGCAGTGTGTAGTTTCCCTTGAGCCGTATTTCATCACATTCATTAATCCTCCATACAGTACAGATACATGAAACTTAAGTACGATTTGTATGATGATGAATTCTGGAGTCGTTTGTCACAAAAACATTTATAATTAAACAAGATGGTTGACTCTTGGTTTAGGAACGTTTCGAAACATTGGTTTCAAACCTTCACAAAGGACTTATACTACGATAGAACACCATTCACATAAATGTACATCCAAGGCTTCTAAATTCAGTAAGACAATTTCTTAACCCTTTAACCTCATGTCCCCATGAGACACTAATCTCATTATTTTCTGTTAACTGCCTTAAAAAACAATTACTTAACACTACATGTCCAGTACAAAGTACACCGGTGTTGGTATCCTTGCATGTACATGTAAGTCACAGACCATACATGTGCTTTACACAATAACCATACAACACTTAACAATAATGTATATGTAAATTGGAAAGTCTACTGGACTGAATATCAATCTACATGTACTTTGATTATGTAGTACATGATGCAGTTCATAGATATACATTATGACGTAAATCACAAACCAGCTGAATCAAATGAGCATAGTGGCTAAATACCTCACTCCATGTACATTTTGTATAATTGATGTATACATGTAGTGTACAGGCCTCCCTATTTCAATATTTTGAAACAGATGTGAATAAACAGACAGACAGATAATGCTCAAGTATAAACAAATGGATTCATGTACTTACTCAATTTGTCTCTCAAGAAAATCTACACCAATTGTCTTCTTATACTCTGAGGTAAATATTCCCTTACAGTATCTCTGAATCATGCTGGATTTTCCAACTGCTCCATTGCCAACAACCACCACCTTGATGGCAGTTTCTATCTCCTCTTCCCTCATGGTGAGGGAGAACCCACCGTGTCGTCGTCGTTGTGGATTCGGGACTCTAGGTGACAGAGCTGTCCTGTTTTGAGAACTGAAGATAGGCTCTACAGAGTTCGTACACAGAGGCCTTAGCCCCCTCCTTGCCAACACTAACCTTGGGTTTACTCCTCACAGCTGACATACAATTTTCCCCAAGACAACATGGCCAAGCATGTCTAAAACTTCAGCATTCGACTCTGATGAAAATGTGATTTTCAACAAGGAGCAATAAATTGTAGCAAACTACAATGATGCAGATATTGCGTTCTGTGTTTAGATTTTTACATGGAGGGACTACATGTAAATACATGTAGCACACAGAGCTACAGAATAATGCTAACTTTCTGATGACATTTCCTAGCTGTCCATCTTACATGTCACTTGGTTTAGCACAGACGTTGTCAAACAAGTCGGTCAGGCACACAAAGTGTAGGAGCGTCACAGCCAGCTAGCTCAAGAGCAGGGTACTTGAGGGCTGCCCTGACCTTGGAGGGCACATAACCAAATTCTTCCTCAGCCAGTATTTGTGAGAGACAGCTGCAAAGAGAAGAGAGGGAAAATCCAGTGTCAACACAAAGTATGAATTCCTCAGTTGTTTAACTAGAATTGACGATTAACTCTAGCCACAAACAATGGTGGGGACTAATAGCCTGAATAACCCTTCCTTAACCAACGGCTAAATAATCCACAAAGTTACAAACAATGGCTGTGAAGAAAATATGAAAAAAATTTACAGGATGGAATGAAAAATTCATAATTCAGAATTCCACTTGGATTACTTTTAAAATCAAACTTATAAAAAACCAACTCCTAGTTATAACTAACTGACAATCATACATATAAAAGGTGTGTATGTTTGTTCTGTAAAACTACAGGTTCATGCAGTGCAAATCATCACACATTGCAAATGAAATACAGTACAAAATGTATACATCATAATTTATCCTATTATCTGAATTCAGATACATTTAAACAAAAACATAAACAAATAAATAAAAAAATAAAAATATAAAACAGAAGCATATTTATTACCAATGTTTCGATCTAATACACACGTAAACTCCTGTTATTTAAAGGCATTATTAATGATATTGATAAAAGTGTACCAGAACTCCATAGTGTATGTACCAAAACCGAGCATGTATTTTCAATCATGTATTGTAAATGCTAGCTTCTCCAACCAAGTGAAATATTTTTGCATATGCCCTACAACACCAATCAAATAAATCAATAAAATAAATGCTTTCATATAATTAATGTTTTAGTATTAGTTAAAGTTCCTTCAAGATTTATAAAGATTTTTGAATGAAAAAAGAAAAGGGGATTCTAAAATATTATTTGTTGAAATGATATTTCACTTACTGTGCTGCCTCAATGAGGCATTATGCTGAAGAAATAAAATTACGACACACTAGAACTACCATCAGTTTAACAGCATCCAAGCAGTCTGTATAAATTGTTTTCAGCTTCTACTTCCATACAGAATGTGTCAGGACGTCATGTTGTAACTATTCATCGGCTACATAGCCATATTGGTATATTAAGGTATACAGTCCACATTGAGAAACAGTTAACCAGGCAGTAATGGTTCAGGGGCACGGTACTTCAAGTACATACAAGGGAAGGTCTGCCAGCATCCTCACGGGTTTACCGTGGGCTCTTGCCCGTATTCCTCCCACCATCATGCTGGCTCCTTTCATATGAGTGAAATATTCTTGAGTATGCCATAAAACACCAATCCAATAAATAAATAAAATTTGCCAAACATTTTGATACCTGTATTCCAGAAGCTACTGTGTATTTCATACAATTAAACAATTCTGACTTCCAAGTTACACACGTGCTTTGCTTATGATCTCCCAAAAAGAAATTCAAAGTCAGACATGTATGTACAGTGTGCTTAAATATCTCTATACAGATTAACACAGCTTTGTACATGTCCATGATCTACATAAACAACTTTCTGAAATTCTTATTTCCAAAGACATTACTGACAAGATCTTACATCTTTTCTTTGTCTCCAGGGTTAACTTGATACAAGTACCTGTATCAGGCAGCATTACCCAATTGTTCACAATGGTTGTCATGCAGCAAAGACCACATGTACTGCAAGAAACTGAGAGAAGGCTACATGAGAACTTATAAGGCAGAGAAGACCCAGACGTGTGTCATCAACACATCTGTACACGCAGACAACAGTCTGCTGGGGTCTTGCTTATACTCAGTGACATTTTCTGAAACCTTTTTCTCTCACAGGCTGCTCACCCTAATGATGAAAGGTTAATAGGTATACTGACCTAACATGTCTAATTTTAGACACCATCTTACCCAACTGTCACAGCTAAAAAAGGGTCACATGCAGACACCAACTTACATGTACAAACAATGCAATCAGCCAGAGATTTATGTATCCCTAACATGCCAAGTTGTCATGAAACAATGTTCACCCTGCACAACACAAAAAAAAGGGAAGAAAAAAATTATACCCTAAATGACCATAAATTTCGCCCTTGAATAACTTGCCCATTTTTCCTGATTATCAAAGTTTCATTGATTTTAGAAAGGTGTTACGAGGTTTGCTTGGAACATAGGATGATATTCTACTGGAAAATTATTTCAGCACCAAAAATAACATTTTTTTAACATTTTAACAAAAAATGACATCTATTTGCCTCCAAAATTAAACTTTTGTGGGCGAAATTCTAGGTCATTTAGGGTATATACATGGGTTTCAAAAAACTGGGAGAGAAATGTAATAGTTTGTTTTCAGCAATACTAATTAACATGTCCTAAAAATTAAAAGACTTAGGTGCAAGTGTTACTCAATATCCTGTAGTGCCACTAATAAGTTTAACTTAATACATGAGTAGTATAGCTCTGCGAAAAGACTTCATTGGAGGACGAGGAAGGGAAGGGGAATAGACAGGGTATCACTGACCATATCTACATGCATACACAAACCTCACGGCAGGGTCGTTCACAAGATCAGGATAAACATTATCGGAAAAGGACTAATTCTTTTGAGGCTTTTAAACCGTGATTTAAAACAGGCCTGTACCTACTTATCCACAAAGCTTCTTTAACTAGGATGTCTGACCAGTGAGAAGACTGGTCTATAATCTTTGTATAACTTAAAATAATATGACATTGACCAGGAGGATCAATGTTATTGAGGTAGAACGGTAGGCAAAATAGATTTGTAAGGTAATGGAACTCAGCACATTGAGATATATGGTTAAATACTTCACTGTGACCACGGCTGTGTTTCTTGAGTCTAGAGAGGAGACCTCTGTCGGTTTTGTGTTGGAGAGGTGTCTCCTCTCTAGAATCAAGGAACACAGCAGTTTTGTCAGGCATAGTGAAGTATATCACTGCACAATATATAGATGTCGTTGTCTGTCCCATTTTGAAAACTCTCCTGATGATGGCTAAATAAAATGCCGAAATATTCAGTCACAATGAAGTCTTTTTGCAGGGTTACACTACTTGTATATTAGTGTTACTCAACACCCTTAAATTTATAGAAACACCTAGGCAACTACAGGATGCACATGGTAATTCCCATCTCTCTGTGCTTATAGGCTCATTACTAAGCCCGCAAATCTACATGTATTCATAAATCACCAATCAAATAAGATATCCATCTTATATACACAACACAACACTTCCTTGTACTAATGGAACCCATCAGTTTCAAAGGGGTCTGGCTATTGTGCTTGTGAGTGCAATTGGAGGATTATAAGGTATTAGCTGCACAAACTTGGGTCAACTGATCTAACGATGCCCTGACATACCGAGCAGTACTGTTCAATTTTTAGAATCTACACTTTGTCTGCTTTGCTTTGAGACCACCAAAACACCCGAAGTGTGTAATTATTCTACAAATTTTACATGGCAATGTGGCAGTATTCTTGTAAGCTATCATCACAGCACTTACTATAACACACACCTTTATTATAACACATTTAAAACATAAATTATGAAATATTAAAATACATGTATGTATAAGTACATAAATGGTTATGCTGGTCACCACAGCATGACACTTTTCTTAATGCATCGCTTATCACGAGGACCATCTGATAATCAAACAGTTGTTGCCAGACAAAATACATGTATTGTGGCAAGCTTTAATGAGGGCAGTGGGAATAAATGGCTGTGTCTGTCTTGATGTCTTGAATGCACAATCACTTTACTTTAATAGGGTTAGCGTAGTCTGCATGCAAATACATGTATTGGGAAGAAAAGAGGAATACATGCATGTGAATGTACATGTACAGCATACAAGATCCAGGCATATGTATCTAAAAATGGGAGTTTAAGGATACTATGTAAGGCCATTCTTCAAAAATCTTTGTTGAGCATAACCTGACACTTTCAGATAAAAACACCTGTATCACATAGGGTAAGTTGGCAGGGAATTCTGTTGAAAATCATTCAATTTATGGAAAATTTCAAGACCTCAAGACCACACAGAATAAAAAGTAGGATTTACAGTTTTATTTTTGTTCCATTTTTGGATATTTTAAGAGTCGGCTCACCTAAAAAGCACAAAACAGAACCCGTTTCTCCTGAGGGAGAAAAGAAAAAAAAGTCTATAGAAATACCACAAATCTTCACAATATGGTACTTTTTTGGAAGCCAGGTCAGTCAAAATTAGGATGCAAGGATGTCCTTTTTCGGGTCCATTAACGTTGCTACACTGCTGATGGTGGCAAGAGCATAAAAATTTACCGTTGGTCTTGAAAGAAAACAGAATCAACACTGATTGGCTGACAGTTGAGGGTTTCCTTGGTTTAAACCCTACTGTTTTGGTCAGTAGGTCTTGAATAATCTACCAAACCTAAAATTCAACTGACACTAGGTAGACTAGGAAGGACTTGCATATCTCTCACACCATCCAATCAGAAACCATGTTGTATCCCTTAGTGTTTTGGTTTGATTCTTGCTAGCAAGGGCAGTCAAAACCGTGTGGTTCAGGCTACACCGAGATGGCATACGTATTAATTCTTGTGCTTGTGAAAACACAAAAACTGATTAGCAAGGAGTGTATCTCTGGCTAATAGTAATAATACAGTCTAGTCACAGGGGTGCACAAAACCTTGGGAAAGCAGACAATGCTTATGAAATACCAAAGGTTAACCACTGATAATATAAAACTGTCAGGAAATAAAAGCATTTGCTACAAGTCTAACATCCCAGTTTACTTATACCACAGGTATAAAAAAAAGTATCATCCAACTCTCAAGATACACTTCTTGCTTTAAACACAACCCACTACAAATTAATATGTATACAACGTCTGCCAGCATCATGGTGGTAGAATAGCAAACACAGCCTGGGTGAAAGCCACTATCATCCGCAGATTGCAGCTTCCCACGTATGGCTCGAGAGGAAACTTGTACAATACGTAATAGTATATATATATATATATATATATATATGTACATATATATATGTACACATACCAACCACAACAAGGTACACAGGCATCAAAGATGACTGAAACCAAGAATATTTATTGCTTCATCTACATGTACATGTAGTTTGCCACAAATTTTAACAGGAAAGATGACAAGTTTTAGACTGCCTCAAAAGCATGTACATATGTAGAAAAAAAGAATGAATTCAGAATACATACATGTGCATGAAGTTTTAATATATATAGCAACATAAAACAGTACATGCATGAGTATGTGTGTCTATACAATTACGTTCATGTACATTGAAGTATTGATTTGTTCAGTCACAATGGTTACCTTGTGCAGTTTCAAGTTACTCACCATTTCCTCTAAGACCTATTTGTAACATGTATACATATATGCATGCATTTGCTGTATGCATACATGTGTGTACATCAAGTACGTATTGACATGTGGGAACAACTGCTAAATAATGAAAGTCTATCACTGCTGCTAAGCCTGCCTGGAAGGAATAACCTAAATCTTCATGTTCAGACCTGCTCTGCAAATTAGCAATGTTGGCCTCACACTGTTTTCATTTAGTGAGCTCAGTTAAAACTCTCAGACTTGTAAAATTCTCCAAATGTACAGGTATATGTACATAACAGTACTTGGTATTTTCCATCGTGAGCTTTTATAGATGTAAATAAATATGTAACAGAATTTATTTGACCACCTACACATGTACACGTTACTTATCCACTTGATGTCATAATACTGCAAATATCGGTACTCCTCACTTTGTCCACCATAGGTTTAGCTGGGCGAGTGTCTCAGTGGCTCTAAGATACCCTTTTTCTCACAAAATTAACATGGAAGAGATAAGGAAAATGGGAGAAAATATTAAAAATGAGACGGCCTGATTTCAAATTGTGGCTAAATCTATGTTGTTCACTGTTACTACATTATACAGGAAAAAATAAATGCATGTACATTCTGTATTGATGCTAAATTCGCTGGTCCACAACAGTTCATTTACCCGCGATGTATTGAACTGGAATCTGAGATTTCTCATCCAAAAAATCCATGGAACACATACATTTGACAAAAACATTTGACAGTCACACCTACATGTGTATGTGAGGAGGCCAGTACTATGTACAAATCACTACTGTATCCGAGTTGTGGACTGGTCTACGAGTTATGATGACTACATGTACTCTATCAATTTTAACAGAAATCACTGCCTGCTCACTATTTCATGTATCCAAGATCAACATTGGAAATCAATATTCTGTATTTCTCAGAGCTAGCTTTTAATGTAAAGGCAATGGATGTGCAATATATGGCAACATCACATACCACTGGGGCTAATCACCACCAGTGTTTCACAATGTTTCACAATCCAGAGGCCATGGGCTAGTACAATACCAAAATCTTTCTCTCCACAACGAACAAAATATCCTGGACCTAAATTCATGTGGGAGACTGGAATTTGTGTATTGATTTCTTCTTCATAAATCATGCTCAAAAAAAACCAAAAAAAAACAAAAAAACAAACAACTATTGGTAGTTCCTTCATGCACAGAAATGATAGACTGATTCACCAATATCCCACCATTTTATACGTCATACCAATTACAGTGTATGATGATGTTACTAAATATCATGCCAAAAGTGATTCGATCCAAGACAAGATTGTTTAGGGCTACGGTAATATTAATGCATATAGTCCAAAATGAGTAACAAGTGCAGTTTCAGGTGTAGTCTGGGAGATGAATTATTACAATGTATCTATATTATTAACATCTACAGAGTCAAGTCAAAAGTGGACTGCAGTTCAATGGTTGGACAAATATAGAGGCACAGATGACACCTCTTTCCTTCAGAAACTTCTCAAGAACGAACGTTCACGAAGACAATTTGCACCGTTTCTTTCTAGAGTTGGAGAAATAGATATGTGAACATGCTGGTACATGTACATGCACATGTATAAAACCTAGAGGTCATCCACATCATATACACTGTTACCTGAACATACATGTTTGATGAATCCTTTGTAACAGGTGGTGTAAAAACACAACATTCTTATCCTAAACCTCTCAGACCTTAAGTCCTATCCAAACATGCTGGCTAAAGATCAATGATCAAGGAATTAAGCCAGCATTACCCACCCATATTAATCCAGATAATCTCACAAAATCTTTCTGGACATCACAACATTGGGATTAATGGCAGTTAGTTTAACCTTTGCCTTTGTAACACCTCTTTTTTCTGCATGGAAGCATGTGACTGTAATAGACCTACACTTATATATGGATAAAACTGACCTGGCATGGCAAGCAAATTAAGTTAACGGTCACATACACAAAGCATTCATAAATCACTACACTGTATGTATACATGTTATAACATACATTAGTGTCATATATACATCTAGGCAATGTTTACAAAACTGAACATGACATGGAAGATAAAATTTTACTTCTGGAAGTTTCAAAATACCTATTTTAGGGCCTTTAAAATGATATCCTGAACCTTGGGTCATTTATCTTGGTTTCAAATCATACTAGGTCAGCAAAACATTTTTAACAGGAGAGAGAGGCATTCTACATATGTAAGTGGCTTCTGGATAGACAAGGTATAAAATCATGCATTTTAAGCATAACACTTTATAATTCACTGAAAAAGACCGAAATAAAAAAAATGGCACAGACAAAAATCTTTGTCTCTACATGTACATGTAATATCCAAAGAAACAATTCATACGTGTATGAGATCAAACGTACATTAAAGACCTGATAATGTATTCGGACTTATTTGTTTTCTTGTACAATGTAACTTCTATACATGTTATTGCTCAGTCACCAATTCCACAAGGCTGAAAACATCAACAACTGCACATATATATCTTTCACAGTAACACTTTAAGCTATAAATATAAACTTATTCCTGGGCTACTAATGCCTACGTATATGTAGTAGACTGAAAGTATAAATGAAAGGCCATGCTAGTATACATGTACATTAGGATGACAGATTCATTAACGGTCAGTGGGCATAAACTGCTCTAGATTTCTAGGGTGTATTAAAAATGCAGCTCACATTTGTTGAAGACACTAAGATTAAAAGCTCTGATAATCACGGTTAATCACAGGCAGTTCAAAGTCACACCTGAGCAATCATGCAAGATGCATACAAACCTGTTGTTTACACATTATCTACAAGCACTAAACCCTGCTGTTTACTACAGAACAGATTGTTTACCACTTATAACAGCCGATAAACATGCGCCAGATTCTGCCACATTAAGAGCTCTGTATAGCATGCATACATGCCCGTAATGTGCATGCACTTTTTTTTAACCTTTTTCATCATACATGTTCACATGTTTCACATTTATTGCACAGTTGATGATAATTGCCTTTGTGGTCATTTTTTGTTGCCTGTCCCAGACATATGAACTGCCTTATTTCTATTTCATACATGTATGTTATAATGTACATGTACATACGGCATCAGAAATAGTACATCTACATATATTTGTAATCTTGAAAACAATTATTTTATAATTTCAAAGTAATAACAACTTCTCATAAATAATCCTCCAGGTGTAGCTAATTCATGTACATGTACATCTTGCTACATGTATGATCAGTCTTCTCAGATATATAGAAGAGCGCATAAATCTTAGTGTAATATATGTAATACTCTGGAATAGCATTAAAAGTATACAATTGCAGTTACTAGTTACACCATTACGGTTGTCATCGTTGTCTACATACATGGAGTGAAAATGACGAAATCTATCATTGTGTATAGGTAAACTTGCAAAGTCTTTCATTATAAAAGTTTAAAAAAAAAAAAAAATTGCACATACATGTATTTGCAAGCATTAAACTGTAAACTGCTTTTCATCCTGGCATGAAAGAAAAAGAGGTTATTAAATACTTTCCATGTAGTATATTAAACAACAATGTTTATGTACACTCAGCAAGCCAAATTTCACCTTTCAGGAATAACTACTATACCCATCAGCTGAGTGTAGAGGCAGCTATGGTTAAAATGAGCACCCATCCTTGAACAGTGGTGCGTGAGACTGAAACTGCCCTCTATAGCTAATAATAACTAATAATACTTTCCGTTTTTTCGTTTTTTTTTTTTCACAAGTTATTGTGGTTGGAATGCAATATCCAACACAGAATACCACTGAATGTATAATACGTTTAATGTAGTAAACATTCCATCCTTAGTTTAAGTCATATGCCCTAAAATGAAAATTATCTTTTTATATACTGTGAGACCTCGTGACATTTCCAATAAAAACAATGGCGACTAGACGAAATCAAATGCAAATGTGGCTTATACCTTTCCAGTTTTAAAGGCATCTCATCTACGATGACGATCACTATAATATAATATTTTAAATGTTACTCTTCAGACCCAATGGCTATTGGTAGCTTTTCAAACTAATAAACCCTAGGGCAGTT
>NC_088301.1:34858939-35009672 GCF_032854445.1 Liolophura sinensis
TATACGACGGCGGCCAGCATTATGGTGGGTGGAAACCGGGGAGAGCCCGGGGGAAACCCACGACCATCCGCAGGTTGCTGGCAGACCTTCCCACGTACGGCCGGAGAGGAAGCCAGCATGAGCTGGACTTGAACTCACAACGACCGCATTGGTGAGAGACTCCTGGGTCATTACGCTGCGCTAGCGCTTTAACCGACTGAGCCACGGAGGCCCCCCCTAACAAGTTGAGGGAATGGAATTACAACAATGACTCTTAATTGTTAGTATGTACATGTAGCTTACAGCCATCAAGTTGGATCTACAGGACGCCCAAGTAAGCAGAAGATGTACACAGGATATCACATTTTGTGTGTGAAAGGGCAAATCATTCAGTCATTGCAAATGGTTGTCAGTCAGAGTTTAATACTGCATATATCCAAGCATTAAAAGACATTACTGCAAGAATATCTCATGAAGTTCCACTTTTTTCAAAAAATTTTTTATTATTTGATTATTTTTATTAGGTGAAGGCAGAAGGCACAAAACAGCCAGCAGTGCAAAATACTGAAAATGCAAAAAAGTTACCATACTGGTTTGAAGATGGTATGATATGTATTGTTTTCTTCGTTTCTACATACCAGTTTTAATGATTAACTTCAAATGTTGTTAAAATTAGCTTGACAATATATGTGTATGTTGTGCTGGCTTTTCCATAAATCACAAGTAGTAGTTGAACTGTGATAATTGATAGAAATCAGACAGGCACATTTGTGTGCTGCTTTAAAAAATAAATTTTAAAAATATTAGGTGCAGTAAAATCAATTTTTCTTATTAGGACATGTTTAAGGATTTACAATTTACTACACTTTTTCATGAATCTGCAACAGGATGTCACAAAGAGACCTCTTTCTAAGGGACTGACCATAAAATGATACATGTAATTCCATATTACCATACTGCCTTCAGTCTATTTCATTGTATTGTATTGTATATACATGTAAATGTACTTATAATTATAGCATAAGTATTGCTAATTGTTTACTTCCTGTAGATATTGGGTCTAACAATAGTGGCTTCTATGAACTGTCTGCTGTATTGACTCACAAGGGAAGGTCCAGCTCAAGTGGTCATTATGTCGGCTGGGTCAGGAGAAAGGGAGGCAAGTGATGATATCTGTACAAAAGTATTCAATAATGTGCCAGTGTTCTATCTATTATTAGTTCCCATTCGTACCCATGAAAACCCTAATGGAGAACATTTTTTATCCCATAGAATTCTACTTTTTCCCAGCCTAGATTTGCATCCTAAATTCTTGAAGCAGTAACTAAGCAACATTTTCTGTAAAATGTAAGCCACTGATACTTTCTTGTGCTAGTCTTTTGAGACAGTGTTCTCTCAACATTGCTTAACAATAAAGTCGCCATAACATTGATTTTCAAACCGTAAATTTCTGTTGTAATAATCACAATGATAATGAAACTTAATTTAGTTTACTGTAATCTGTTTTACCTTTAAAGCACTTTTTTCAGTGGAATTTATACATGTAAATTTCATGAAATTGATGCTAAACACGATTTATTTTAGCTGAATAAAACTGTGAAAATTCTTTCTCTACACCCTATAGTTCACTCAGAATGTTTCAGAACATTGGTTGCAGATGTCAATAAAAATGTTGAAGAATTAGGGTACTTTGGTGCAACTTCAGTGTGTTAGTGCGCTTGTGATTTTGGATTGGAATTGTTTTAATGCCCCACATTTTTTTCTTTTGCAGATGAGTGGCTGATGTTTGATGATGACAAGGTTCATCCAGTGACATCTGAAGATATCTTGAAACTGTGTGGTGGAGGTAATGTTGCACTGTTCACCATTAGTTGATTAGGAATATAGATATTTATTTGTAGACAGATGTCTTTGTGCGCAGACATCCTGGGTATTATTTATAACTACTGTGTTATATTTGTTGTAGGTGATTGGCACTGTGCATATGTTCTGCTGTATTCCCCAAGGATACTGTACTTACCAGATGGCGTTGAAAGCATGGAGTCATAAATACAAGAAAAACAGACAGAAGACCCCCTGTTTTTTCCCCAACATCTGAGAAAAAAATTAAGCAGTGTGATTACAAATTTTGCAACAGTGAAGGTTCAGTGTTGGCGATGTATCCAGAGGATTTGTGGTCACTGCTGTCAGTGTGGTTATTCCATTTTTAATAGATCAGCTTGTATCTTAAATACAGAAATTGCAAATAGTACATTTGGTTATTTATATCTAAATGGAAATGAACTACAGTCAACATCTGTTACTATTGAAATGCACTGGTGTAACAAAGCGTACCAAATCTTCTCTATGTTGATAGATTCTCTATCTGTAATGTTTTGCTGCCTTGTTTATAGAAATTTATAACATTGTAAAGTTTGATTGTCAGCAGTGTCTGCTATTGTAGACCAATCAAGACGAATGATGCTGTACAAACTTTATGGGTTTACCATCAATGCTTGTATTGCAAAATGTGATGGAGCCAATTTTCTGTGTATAAAATGTACATTCAAACACTTACAGTAAGTCACCTATAATTTCATGGAATCTTTCACCATCCAATCCCTCAGCTTCATTATGAAGTTAATGAAAGGTCAGCTTCTCTAGTACAATTCATAATGTAGGGAGATATTTGATATTCCATGAAATTGTAGGTTGATTAAAATACTGTACATTGTATTCTGCCTCCAAAGAAGCAAATGCCAGTGTCTGATGTTTTACGCACTATATACTTTCAGAGCATGTGCTTTGTAACCAGTTTTGATTTGTTTGATTGTTGTAACCAGTTTTGAAGTGAAAGCTCACAAAAGTTGATGTGAATACCTATTGGGTTGTCAGAGCAATATTTGATGTATATTTCAACAAGCTGGCTGAATTCCTTGGGCTGATCAGGTGGTGTTGAAGTTTTGTTGATAGTTTTCGAAGATAAGTCATTTTAAGAGGCCTTGTTCATTGGATACTGTGCCAAACAGAAAACTAACCAGTAAAGACTGAAAAAAAAAAAAAAACGAAAATAACATAAGTATTAGTTTGAAGAAGTTTTAAATTGAATATCACTAATTTTGGTTGTTTAATTGGTTGATGTTTTTTCTGGGAGAAAAAAAAAAAATGTTAGGGAACAGTAAGAAGGGAAAGCGAAATTCATGGAAACAGATCTTTGAACAGTTTCAATAGAGAACAATGCTGACATGACCAAAAACAAAATGTGCTAAAGGTGTGTCACATTGCACCCAGACTGTATATGTGGGCTATTTACATGGTTTATACACAATAGTGGGCAACTAAGCAACACAACATAGTGTTCAAGCTGCAACCCTGATTAAAGGATCGTGTCCTGTAAACTTTTTTGGTACCTTGTGACTGTAATAAGAGATAAGTATTCTTAAATTGCCAGATAAATAAATATACATGTATAAATCTTTAGATTTCAATCCATTATAAGCCGACTACATTATATGATGTTTGCTAAAAGAACAGACAAAAAACACAATATGTTATTAATAAATTTTCTGCTACAATTCCTCAACTGTTCCTTGTATAAAAGGGCACTTTTGAATGGAGCTAACTCAAGTACCAGGATGACTAGTGTTTGTCATGTGAAAATTGATGTTCAGTAGCTGCAGCAATGTGCTTTGAACAGTGAACGGAATGTTACGTGTTACCAAAAAGGGATTTTAACCTAAATTTGTAGAATGGAGACTGATTGTAATCTGATTATTGCCCGGAGCCCGTTTTGCAAAGCATACTTTCATAGCATTACGAGCACATAACTACCATGGAGATCAATACTGTAGGTGTTGCCATAGTGGATTGTGCGCTTTGTGAAATGACTCCCAGCTTATTTGGTGGTTTTCATGTGAAGAGAGGAGCCATATTTTGGCCAAATTGCAGGTCTTTTCAGAGTTCATGGGTAGTCATGGGATTAATGGCAAAGTTACATGATGTTATATAAACAGATGTCCAATTTGCCTCTCCATTGTTGTTACATACTGTTTGCTTGATGTACAACTTTAAGGCGTAATCTTCTCTCAAATATGTTGGTATTCTTATTATAGAACTTAAATATAGCCAGTGACCGCCCCAAAGGCGTGTTGGAGCAAAAATTCCCATTTGTACAAAATAGTTGAATGACTGTGCCAGTTCAGTTTGTACTATAATGCTAAGAAAAAATTGCCGATTCATTTAATTTATAAAAATATTTTTAAATATAGATGTTTCTAAATTTCACATTGTTTGACCTCTGATAACCAAATTCTACAAGCTGTCCTCATCAAGCGTCTTTTTTTTTGTACTACATTGTATTCCTATCTCTGTGTGTTCATTTGTGCTTGACTTCTTGGCATTTATGTTTAATATACTTCATGCAATCAAATTGTCCTGTCTTGAGATTTTTGTCTTCAGTCATGAAAATTTCCTGACTTAAATTGTAAAGAAAAAATATCAGTGTCAAGTCTTATAGGCTACAGATTTTTTAATTAAGCAGATAACATCTGCTGAGCAAAATTAAGCCTAGATCAATGGTCTGTTTCATGAAGTGCTAATATGCCAAATTATGGTATTCCACTGGTTCAGAGTCTTGAGAAAACACATTTCAATCTAGTTGCAGCTCTTGTTGGTTCTGGTACAGCTTTTAGTGGGTTTGCTAGTAGGAACTACCTTTACCGTTTTCTTAAACTGAAGCACACATTCTGGTACAAGGTTAAATTCGAATGGCTGCTTTATAGACTCAGTCATATGACTCCAGTGGCAGTTTCTGACAAATTTGACAGCTTTGGCATTATTACAAGTTACTTGAATCAAAGCAAACAATGTTTATTTATCAGAATTGTTGACATTTCAAAGCCATATTTTATTGAAATGGGCTGTTTTATAGGTGGAGCAAATATGAATAAACCACTAGCATTGGTCTAGTTTCTGGCAAACCCTCCCATCTGTGACTTGTCTGACTTGGTGAAATGTAAATGGTGAACAGCAAACTTCATGCAAGACCACACAGAACCACTTCTTGCCGTGAAAGTGGGATTGACCTCGTGTCTCCTCTGACATTAAAGTGGATTGAAATGGAATGAAAGCACCTACTAAATCACTGCCATAATTTTAAAACCTATGTTTATGTAAATCAAGAAAAGCAAAAACGGCATCAGGTTGAATTTGTGGATCATATGCCACCCTTTATTAAATGATATTTGACATGAAATGAACCGAAGTTGCCAGGAATAACTCCCAAAATGCCAACTTGAATTCTGACCTCACTGCTAATGCAGTTCTCTTCTTTGAATTGTTCACGAGACAGCCATTAACAACAATTTAACACAGCATCTTATTAATATACAAGCAAAAAAATCAAATTTACTCCTTATGAAAAAACAGACTTTGGAGAAATTCTGTAATATTTAGAGTGGACATAAATTTTAAGTATTAATTTATACCAATATAGTGTTTTGCATGCTCCAAAATATTTCACTTTTTATTAGTGGAGGAAACCAAGCAGAGCCCATAACTTCTTAAATTACTTTTTCCATAACTTTCTTCATACATCAAATCACCTTGACCTTTAACATCGTTTGCAAAAATTTTATGGGAAATACTGTATGCAGTTTTGAGAAAGTGGCCCATGTGCACTAGTGTACTTTGCTGATAGTTACTTTGGTTCATCTGTTATAATACTTTGTCTACTATTGTTCTGAAAGTATTCAAACTGCATCATCTACATGTATACCTGCAACTTCTGCATCAACTGTATTGCTTCTGGTGGCAGAATCTATTTTTGAAACTTGAAAACATGTCTTAGAAAGCATCTTTTCTGAAATTTGTCTGCAACAATGTCTCCCAAAATCATGGTGCCAAAACAGATAAAAGTAGTGGTTATTCTACATAAAAAGCCACAGCTAAGAATATTCAATATCTTTAATTAGATAAACAGTTTATAAATAACAATGAGAAACCTGATGAAGGAAATTTTATGCGGACAAATTTTACTGGAGATTAATTGGTTAAATCCATGGAAACTGACAAGTTCGAAAGCAAATTTTGAAATGCATCCCAGCGAGAGTCACATGTACATGTATATCATGAAAAACACCTCCAGAGAATCGGTATGTATTGAATACATGCACAAGTAAATGTATTACTAATTTATACAATCATATTTCTAAGAAATATAAACAAAAACTGAAAAGTTTTTTTAAGATATTAAATCTGTAAAATGAGAAAATTTAAATCTGTCAAATTTATGAATTCCAACATTTTAGGCTCACCAGTGGTGTACGTCCATGCTTGTCATAAAAATATGGGCCGTCCTTAAATAGTTCAGTTTTTAGCTTCAAAAGCAAAGTTAACGCCACATATCTGATAATAAAACACAAAGTAGTATTCTACATGTAAAAATAGTCTTGACAAATTATGTGTGTATTGTAACATTACCTCTGAATGTCTGAGCCTACATATTAATATATAAGTTAAATTTAAAATTTCATATCTCATTTTAACAATTCAGTAAAACTACACAAGACTTCATATTCTCTACCACTGGAATGACAATAATCCCATTCTGTAGCAGAACCAATAATTATGAAGTTCAATATTCATATCTGATAAGGTGAACACTTTACACCCATGGCATTAACACCAGTTACCTTACAGTGTGATGATCATTCACATGTCCTTCGTCTTAAATGATAGCATGTACATACTGATACTCCCCGCAAGGGACAACCATGACTCATGGTTAGGTGTCCTTCGTATGAAATCACTCGTACATGTAACATCATACCCTTGCAGCCAGTTTTATCTCCAAACACATGCAGCTAGTCTGAGGCAAATAATGGCTTGGCAGTACTGTGCAGATCTGTCATGGAATATTTCTCGCCATTTCTTACACCAACAGCACCAATACAGTTAATTCAGGCAAACTGCAGCACAGAATACAAGCACTGTTCCTCTGTTTCCTGCAGTATCCATATTGTTACGTCTGACAAACAAGGCCCCAGTCTGGTGTGCTTACTGGTCTCTGACACACAAAGAGATTTCCTCCTCTGAAGTATTCTGTTTTTGTCAGGGCTATGTGGTGTCCTGTCCATCTGTCTGTTGGTCTGTACCGTCTCCCCCTCCCTGAGCCGTGTGCTGTATGTAAACCTGCTGACCACTGGGCAGCTGCTGGATTTGGAACATGGGCTGCTGAGGGAAAAAGAACAATGTGATGATGCAAGTTTAGAAGATGATGAAATTTTGTATATTATAATATAAGTTACAGCATTTCACCCATCTATAAAATAATTAAACAATGATCAGTGCGTGGATAACCCCCAAAATTCAGAGGCAAAGAAAACACTAAAATCAAGTAGACCTAAGACGAAAGGCCATTAAAAACTGTCTAGGAAAACAGTCCAATGTATTTTTTTTTTAGAATTTTTCCAACTGAGGAAATGGTTTTACAACATCAGATTCTACAGGGTCTGAAGTGACCTAGAAGGTATCAGTAACATCATCCAAATTTTTTGTTTGAAATATTTGATTTCAAGGTGTATTCAGTAAATGCATCCATGGATCTATAACTATATGTACATGTATTTAGAATAATTGTTGACAGGATATTTAAATTCATGTCGAGCAGGTAGTGTCTTCATGGTATGTACAGAGTTTGCACATTTGTGTGCACAGTGAATGAGGGAGTGAGTGCTCAGGGTTTAACATATGACGACAAGGAGTCCTTGGGGTGTGTGATGCAATGTGCCTCTGTGGATGCAGGGCGGATTTGCACCGCTCTTTTATCTGGTGCTGCTTACTGAGGCAACTCGCCAAAGGCAAGCCAGACCTACTGTACTTAAATGGATCGATCATTCGATACACTATCTTCTTAATGCTGAGCACTAAGAGAGGAAGCTGCAACTACCTCTTTTAAAGTCTCAGGCACTAACATGTTTAGTATCACCAGCATGCTTAAAGACTAAAATATGTACAAAAATAGCTGGATTTATTGTTTTAGAATTTTTTCAGCCCAGTAAAATGAATTTGAAACTTTAGATTCTATACCATCTATACACTATCTTAGTGAAACTTGGCGGGACAATGGGCTTGCTTTGAAGACCTCATCGAGTTAAACAATATTCCACAATATAAGTTTAAACAATGTCATGCAGGATGTCAACACTTTCTTTGCTGCACTGTAGCTGACCCATAAAATCTTACCCTGGCCAACAAAACTGAATAGTACTGTCTAAGAATAAAAGTTCAAAACCTGATAATTTGAATAAAAATATAAATATACCTAATTATTTAAAATCATATTTTTCGATGAGGTCTTCAAAGCAAGCCCATTGTCCCGCCAAGTTTCAGTAAGATAGTGTATAGATGGTATAGAATCTAAAGTTTCAAATTCATTTTACTGGGCTGAAAAAATTCTAAAACAATAAATCCAGATATTTTTGTGGAGAATGTTTAATGGTCTTGCATCTGACATATACTTCACATTAGTGTTTTCTTTGCCTTGAATTTGTAATATCAAGCATGCTATGGGCAAGCTGCTAAAGTCTTACTTCTGAAACTCTTTGGCATTTGGTGGCATTTGAAACACATATCTAAATTTTGGTGTTGGGATTTGTACCATGTACACTTTTGATGTTAAAGGTCCGTGCAATCTTGTCATTAACTAAGAGCTTCATCGCCCTATAAATATTTTTTGTGGGATAATGAGAGTGGATTTCCTACTGTAGAGTCAACACAGCAACATCACAGTCAGTAGGCACTTCTAAAAGATTTATGACCTGGGAGCCAAACTCCATCACAATTTGCCAGTACCTTATTAAATGCATTAATTGTTGAAATGTAAATGTACAAGAGTGGCATTTATAACAACTCCAGAAATACATAGTATGCACAACTTTCATTCCTAACCTCTCAGTTATGAGAAAGTCCATCTTTGAGCTTACTGTTTAACATACCTGTGCGGCTGCTGCTGTAAACTGCACATCAGTGGGTTGTGACTGAGGTGTCTGAATGACAATAGGCTGACTGGATTGCTTCCCCTGGAGCTGTAACTGAATGGCCTGGAACTGTGCCGGAGTCAATTGGATCTGCAAAGACAAAGTAAACATGTGAAAAAACATGTCTCTTGCTTCCAAATACAAATATGGTGAACAGCAAAATGGGATGAACTTAAATAGCAGCTACAGTATAATCTGTTATTTGTTCATGCATAACCAATCAAGCAATATTTGACTATATTCAGTATTTTTATTATAACTGTTTGTTGCATTGCCTGCCCACAATGTTTGCTATTATGTTATTAACCACACTAGGTATAATAGTTGTGAATAAAATAACTAGGTGAAAAAAAAATTCAAGCATAGTGTAATATTTAATAGATGTGTGGTCTTTTTGAACCTCTTTAGTAACATCAAAGACACAGTGCCAGTAACACTGCCTAAACAAATCCATATGTCAGGACAAAGGAGTGATTGAAGAAAAAAGTCTTACTGGAACATTCTGTACTTCACCCGATGGAGTAATGACTTGTTGGAACACTTGTGTTGTCTGCTGTTGCAGCTGCTGTGCTGGCTGTGTTTGATGTAATTGAATTTGTGGCTGTTGTTGTTGTTGCTGCTGCTGTTGCTGCTGTTGCTGCTGTTGTGCTGGTGCCTGGACTTGAATAACTTGGGTTTGGGGTTGACCTGCATTCTGGAGTAAAAATACAGTATGTAAACACATGTACATGGCTTTTTGATCTTCAGCCGAGATTTCAAATTTTTTCACAAATATTACATAATTTTTGTCTTTAAGCACATCAAGAAATATACCCAGGCCACATATAACTTTCATACACTTGAGCAAGAACACAATCAACGTAGGATTTTTGCATATGACAAAACTGTAACTGTAACACATCACTAGGATTGCTCTTCATTGCATACCAGTTAAGAGAGAAAACTTTATCTGGCAATTTTCACAAAGAAAATAAATTCTGGTCACCAGATTTCTTTCTTTTGCTAACTTACTGCAGGAACAGGCTGTGTCTGTCCTGGCTGTCCAAGCTGGATCTGAAATGGTTGCTGTATAATCTGCTGTCCAGCTGAAAACAACAATTAAATAAAAAATGTTGTTTGAAATAAAATACACTTGGACTCCAGGATAAGAAATAGCACAAAAATAGAGCGAAAAGAAATTGTGTGCTCAAGGATGAAGTTGTTGTAAGAAGCATTTTATACAATAAACAGAATTTGTTAAATTGAAAATCTTCTGTGCTCTGAATACATGTACTTGTTATTCATTCAAAACAAGCACAAGTAATAGTCTGAAAAGCCAGATAAAAGTTTTTTTTCTATTGTTTAAAAAATATTTTTGAATCTGTAGTAATCTGCTGAAGAAACACAGTGTGAATACATGTATAAGAATACAGCACCAATTTAAGACCTTGGTACACAGGTAAAATGTCACATTCCTGGTCATCTCCAACTTATTTGACATTAAATTTCATCCAAAATCAACTAACCCTAATTCCTCAACCTTTTCGTACATGAAAGAGCAACTTTCTATGCAATTTATGTACATTTTTAATTTGATTTTAGATAAAGAACCACATTGGTCGCATAAGTATAATTTTATCAGTCAATGCAGAATAATGGCTGCATGCTTGAATAAACACCTTGCAAACATGCAAAAAGGTTGAAGAATTGCAGCACTCATTTTACCTTTGAGAGTTTTCTTCGAAATCTTCGAAAGGATTTTGGAGGTTTTTATGGAGATACAATGATATCATATGGGAAAAATGAAAAGTTTCAGCACAAAAAGTAATATCTTAAGGTCCTTATCTAATAGAATTATACTACAGTACACAGCAGGCCTTACCTGGAACTTGGAGTTGATTGGCAATGGCTTGGGTGGTAGCCTGTGTGGCTTGTACAGGACTTGCCTGCACGGCTCCTGTCTGCGCTGTAGTCTGGGCTGCCTGCTGCTGCAGGTTACCAGTGGCTTGCTGAGCCAGCTGGAAATAATACTGAACCTGATCCGCCATCATTGACGTTGTTCGCACATTATCTTCCTGAAATCACAAATACAATATGAGACTGCATCAAATAGCACTGATCTGCAGACCAAATCTGGATGAATGGGACTGATATCAGTACAATATCATAAGTACGTATCCATGCGATGAGAATACCTTCAACAAATACAAACATTTCCAGTCAGCTATTTAAATTCTAGCATCAGAGCAAAAAAAGGTCTGCAGAAATACCTATTACATAGCAGTCAAAATTATAGTGTGAAAGAGAAAAATTGACAGTGACAATGTGTTTCAGAAGATATAACAAGTTTTGCAAGCAAACGTGTGTGCCTTTATCCATCGTGACTCTTCACAGTGGTACAGGAAGCTCAGTGAAAAGGTGTGGGAAGACAGTCCCAGGCAAAACAGGCAAGTGTCCAGATGCCACCTATGCTCTGGAAGCCCTCAGCATGATTTTTTTTTGTCCTGGCATGTAAATTGAGGTGCTACATGCTCATACAGACTTGGTCTCATAACTTTCACTGGAGGTTGGATATTTTTTATATTGACTCGTTTTGGACCTTCATCCTAAGTCCTGATAAGTGAAGGGTCAAAGGTTCGATGTGACAAAATTTCTATATTTGCTTGTTTTCATGCCAATTTCTAAAGTGAGCTCCTTCATTCTTACCTGTCTCTTAGCTGGTTTGAGTTCCTCCCTCGGAACAATATCAATCAGGAAATCGAACTGGTCAAATTTTGAAATTGCCATGGCAATGTCATTCCTCTGCAAATATGTAACATAAATATTTATGCTTCAATATGCCAAATCCCAGACTACCTCACTACTAACTAACTTGGACTATTATGTACAAATTAACTGGAATATGTGAAAGTTTTTTTCCAAAAATATTGTTTTCCTGTATGTTGGAACACAGCCTGAGTGATTGATTTTTGTTTAAGAATTTTTTAATTCATTAAAAAATCAGCTCGTTTAAAACAAACTTCTGGGAATGATATCCGCCAGCCCAACCAATATTTAACAACTCCCAAATTTGAAAATAAAAACAAAAAACAAAAACACAAAAACAAAAAATTTGTCAGTATGATTCATGCTGTTTCACTTATAACAATATGCAGATGGCACGTTACATGTGCGTATATATTAAAGTTTGTTATAGAATGCCCACTTTTCCCATGTTGCAAGTGAAGACAAATACTGACAATGCAGATGTGACATACCTGAAGTGTTCGTCTTTTGTTGTCTTCTGTGTGCACCCATGCCCTTAAAGATAATTCACTAATGAAGATTTCTGCAGCTTTAGCAAATAAAACAGGTGCTTCAGCACTTATCATCTGAAAGGAAATGAAATGAATATCTTATGAGTGCATGTCCACTAATAGAGAAATCACATACAGGCCTCATGGTCAAAAAGAGAAGAACAGGATAACTTTTCACTTTTTTTTTCCATGGTAAGTATTTCAATAATCAATGAAGCTTTATTGGCAGAGATACACCTGACCTTCAACATATCACGAATTTGATTTGGGTTTACAGCCAAGATCACAGACAGGAGCAAGTTGTGCATAAATCAGCTGTTATAGTTGTGAGAGCTAAAGCAGACGCAAGAATAAGTTGCAAACTGATAAGTTTCATTATCTTAGGAAATAAGGCTCATAACAGACATACTTAAGTACTATGGATAATGCACATCTACATAAATGTAAGTCTCCTCAGTGTTTCAATGATATTTCTTACCTTGACATCTTCATCCAGTTTCATGATTTTCTTAATTCTGGCTAGTGGAAGTTCGTGTGTCTTAAAAGTTGACTGTGGACAAAGCCAGAAAAAAAGTGAATAAATAGAAAGTTTTGTAAAATTACTGTCGACATCAAGGACATTACAGTGAGTAAAACAGCAAGATTTGGACAGTTTCAAAAGATTTTGCATATTTACATTAGCTTAGATTAGTAAACAGTAAACACTTACATTGTTCATTAAATTTATTTCTCCTGAAACCTTTGGCCAAAATTCATTGAGCAACATAGATGATTCTGTGATTGCACCAGGTGTGGCTGTTCCTTGGAAGGTGGGATCCTGGCCAGCCATCCTGAACTCTCAATAGTAATCCCAACTTAAAAAAAAAATAAATGTAAAACATTATTATATATATATATATATATATATATATATATATATATATATATATATATATATACATCTGAGTGAAATAACAAATATACAAACAAAAAACATTAAGATATGAATGACCATTCTGATAATCTGTAGTTATAATGATCCCAGGTGCACACACTGTCCTTTGTGGATAAAATTTGACCACCTATATCTTTTGTTAACATAATGATGGAAATCAGTGAAGCACTGCTTGAACATTATGCTGATGAAAGATTTATTCATGTCTTATACATTGACACATGTATGTATATTTTCAAACTTACAAGATTGTAGCTGATCTTGTTCAATTTGACTTTTTTGAAGTCTAAAAAGCTGTAAACGATCATTTCGTGTGAAAATTTTGAGATAATTTGCATAGTTAAGTTTCGATGTTTTGAAATACCAAACGTACTAATACATGTATGGAAAAGGGATACAATTCCATGAACGGCCAGAGAGTTAAATTTTCATGGGCTGTTACAGTTTCACAAAATTTTCATGAAACTTTGCAAGCGTAAAGCAGTAGAATGGCATGATGTATTTTTTCAATTCCGTGAAATTTTTTACGCTGTCACCATTTAAAGATAGGATTTTGACTTAATGAAATTTGATCCTGTCAACGCAACTCCTATATGGATCTAAACAGATTTTCATGAGACATGGCAGATGTACTTCCACCACTAGACTGAAAGGAACTTACCTTCAGCACACAGGTAGATAGCGCTTATGTATAATAAGCAAAAAATTTAATTTCTTACATTCACCCCTATTTTCCTAGTCATGTCCTCATGACTACTAATGAAACGGGAGTCATACACACATAGAATCCACCAAACCTACATGTGCCAACCCCGTCAACACTGCTCCCAGCACCAAGTGTTACACAGCTTACTAGTCAGGGATTTGAACCAGCTAGTATTGCTGAGATTGGATTCTATCATTAGACTAAAGTGAAATTCCCTCCAGCTACATCTGTGATGACCTATATGATGTGTTTACTGTAATATGGTTGTGCACAGCATATTGGAGTAAAAGGGCATATAATATATGAAAGCATTTTAAAGTTTCCAAAATGTATTTCACTGACCCACATATTTTCATTCTACAGATTACTTGTTAACAAAACATATGCTATCACTACAGTACATAATTTAAAAAAAAAAAATTGAGTGTCACAATATATGTAACAACTCTTCCTGAAGTTTTCATGAAAATTAGTAGACATGTTCATGGGGGACAATATGAAGAGCTGCATAAGGAGTGGAGAGTGGGCAGTGTAATTTGCCTACATGCCCAAACCGTAGTGGATGAAATGCCACATACAGAAATGTCACGGCTTTTGTTGTTTGTCACATTGACCAATGAAAGAAATCCATTCTACATGTATATGTATGTCTACAGTACTCTAGATTCACCTGTACTCTATATGTTTCTGTATAATCTTCACATGAGTAGTTGTCTGATAAATCTTCCACTCCTCTTTCAGATAATATGTGCCTTTGCCTTATCTCAACGGACATTTCTTATAACTGATAAATATATGATATTAATTTACATGGTAAATATATTACTGGTTTTGCATACTGCAATGTTATATTTCTGGGACCATATGCCTGTATATTCATACATTACAACAGTGTCTGGCTGCTACATTCAAGTTCTTTAAATATGCAATCAAGCACAAATGCAAGCTATCAACAATGCCTTTGGTGTAATTAAATAGCACAAAAATTGTGTATTCATCTTCATGGTTTGTATCAAACACTATTTTTTAAATGTATTTGGTGACCACATAATAATGTAAATATTACATCCTGTAAAGTTTGTAAATGTATTAATATGTAGGTCACCATTTTAATAATTTATACAAGCAGGAAGTTCTGTAAGTGTTAAGGAACTGGCTGGTGGCAGCTTGCATAGGGGATCTTAAATTCCCATTTCACATTTAACATGCAAAAAAGGGTACGTTTTGTAGATAGGACATATAGAGAGCATACAAAATATAAAAAGTCATTAAGAAACATGCTTTTTATTCCCTGAGGCTTATGGCCAGTGTGGTCTGCAAGTGAAGACGTAGCCCTGGCAAAAAGTTCGTATGACCATGAGGGTTGTTTATGTACATAGACAACACACACTTCTTGCTTTTTCCCAAACATATGGCAATTTTACTACATCAGAAAAAGAACATGGACTGTAGTAAATCGAGTAATGAAACAAATTTCATTGAGAGACGGATAGTAACAAACGTAAAGCCAGAGAACTAATCAACGTTGAGAATGTGTGAGGGGAAAAACTTGGAACCAATAATAGTGGTGGGAATGACCGCCAATCAGTTACTCCCACCAATGACAACAAAGAAACCTTCCAGCAAGGTGCCTGGACTAACACACCGGTTAGAAGTCGGCACTATAAATGCTGAAACAAGACAGATACCTGTCCTGACTATCTTCAGTAGGCTCGAAACGAGATCAAAGGCATACTTACACTGCTGTCAAATATCTTCCTTAAAACTGTGAAAATGGCGACGTTTCGCTTTTCACTTCATTTGACCCACATTTGCAATCGCGTAACTTCTCGCGGGAAATGGGAAAACACGAGAAACATATTTGATGGACGGAAGTGCCGAAATTACACAGCAGGCAGTATTTATCTTGACTGATGATTTGTTTGACAGCTTGTGTTTTGATTAAAAAATTTTATTTCAGTGTAGCACGTTAACAGAGAAGACACTGGTCATGTTTGGGAAGAAACAAAAGAGCCCTAGTCCTAACCCACCGAGGAGAAAAGGGGCGGCTCTGATGGAGCAGGTATGTTGGAAGTTATTTTGACATGATGATGCTGATCCACATGACAACTGTTTGTGTTACGCACAACAACAACAGCACGTTTCCTCCTTAACTATTTTAGTCCCTTTTATTTCAGCATACTCTCTCAATAAATCACGGAATTATTGTGTTTAAATTGGAGGGAATTGTTTATGGTGATGTCTGAACATGTGTATTCATTTGTATGTATACATCTTGGCTTACATGTAGTTGCGGAATGTAACTCAGAAATCGACCAACACGCAGTGTTTGGAGTTACGGAGAATAACTGCTTTTAATGTGTCGAATAGACGGTAAGTCACATTTACTGCATCTTCTTGTGTGCATTAAATCTTCCCTAGTGTAAATCGATGGCAACCGAGTTATCGCCACAATCAACTCAACTGTTCTGAGTCTTGCCGAAACAAAAACCATCCATGACAACAGCACAAATTCACAAAATAAATACATTTTCATACACTACACCCACTCTGGCCATAAGCTGTCTGTCACCATTTTGATCACTTGCAAGAACTAAAGAAGCTGAAGCAATTAGCGCCATCTGATGACAGGGGGTAGGGAACCAGCCAAATGGCCCACTTGACTTGCCTAGTGTCCTAGTGTTACTATATGCCATAGGTATCTCTCTGTAAATACCGTATTATTTTCAACGATCACATCAATCTCGTGACATGTATGTACGACTGTCAGAACGAGATGGCAGCCACAGCGGGTGTAGTGTCTGAAAATGTATTTATTTTGTGAATTTGTGCTCGTCATGGATTGTTTTTGGTTCGGCAAGATTCAGAACAGGCTAGTTGAGTGCAAGGACCACTTGGTTGACATCGATTTATGCTAGGGAAGATTTAATGCCCATGTGAAGATGCGGTAAATGTGGCTTACCATCGATCCAACACATTGGAAGCACTTATTCCCCGTAACTCTCACAACACTTTGTGTTGGTCAGTTTGAGTTACATTCTGGAACTAGAGTTACATGATGTACTGTATTGTACATATCATCAAAAGTTATAAATTTTTGCCCTGTCAGGAATGTTCATTTCAGCCATATTTTTATCATGTCCGCATAGGTTATTTAGTACTTTAGTTGTTGCAGACTGGGGTAATTCTCATTAGAGCGACGCAAAGAATCCACAATTAAATGTCAGATTTATGGCACTGCTGAGAATGTATGTACTGCCAGAAGTACTTTACCTAGAAACATGCAACTTTCCTATAGCAAATCTCCATGGCAGTTTACACTTTGATCCCTAACACATTATGTAATGTATCTGCGCAGCCATGTATTTTTTTTTTGGTCTCTGTTGCGAAGCAAACGTTTGAGAAACGGCTGATGCATGGTGGGAAAAAATGTTCCAAACACAAATAGAAATCAACTTTCATCAAAACTACAACAGAGAGTTTTTCTTAAAAGGACAACAGTGTCTTTCTTTGTGATCGTTTAGGAGTTGCATGGAAATATAAAAATGCAGGCATATTTGTCATTTTTTTGGAGGAATTCCACTTTGTTTATACAAAAAAATGCATCAGAAAAATGTTCAGAATTAATTCAGAAGTTCTAAGAATGTCAAAATTAGAGTGTGATGTATAGTTTCCTCTGTTTCGTCCCAGTGTCTGTCTCATCCCTGAAAATAATCAGTGGGTTCTTAACTGCATAGCAACAATGATTAGCGAAATTGTCGTTTTTAAATATGGAGTTTTGGTTTCAAGGTGTGGCCAGTTCTTGTAGGAGCCTTTTACATTAGATTTCCTATGATTCAGTTCACAATTTCCACCCAAGAGGTTGGCATATTTCTCCAATAGGTGGCACAAGCTTCTATAGATGACATAACATGTGTAATGTGCAGTGAACACTGGCTGTAGGGAAGTTGCATACTTCACGGTAATGGACTTCTGGCTCTGCTGATCACACACACATTAAAGCTTCCCTAGCATCAATCAACATCCACCGAGTGGTGTTATGGCTGTAACTAAACTACTATGAGACATTTCTTGAGTGTTTGTTGAACTGCAGTATCTCTGTTGTGCAGTGTCTCAGAAATATAACTATGCTTTATAAACCTTGTGTGGGATTATACTTTATTGTGCATATACATTCAGTCTAGTGTTGTCCTTGTTTCAGATGGGTTTGGGTGGCTACTCAGACATGTCTCAGATGGAAAATGACATGTATGGGGACCTGGAAAATGATCAGGATTTAGAGGCAGAGCTAGCTATGCTACAAGGAGATGACCCACCCCCAAGAACAGCAAGATCCAAACCTAAACCTCGTAAGATGTGAACAGTGGTTGATTTCAATTTTCTTGCTTATTTGTGCATTAAAATGGATGGTCTTGTGAAATCTACGACCATCCAGAAGTTGTGGCAGACCTACCCATGTATGGCTGGAGTGGAAGCCGGCATTGGCTGGACGTGAACACACAGCGACAGCATTATTGAGAGCTCCTGGTCATTGTACTGCTCTGGCATGTTAACCACCACATCCAGGGACGGCCACTCAAATGACAAACAATAAGTGGGATGAAAATTACTTTTTATGCTCTATTATTAATCATAATAGTCAGGGGCCAGATGTTTTTTGATGACCTAATAAACATCTATTAGAACAAATTACTGATTTTCCCCTGATTGTTGAACGATTAAATTATGACCGTATTGTTGTAAGCGCTAATTTGCTTTAAACGTCACACTAACAGGCTATTAAATTTAAGACACCTCGCAGGTGGTTTAGAGAGAGATTAAAAACAATGGCGGCATGAAAAACTAATGAATTTCATGAATTTTTTCCACTTGTCATGCACTTGCTTTTGTGTGAGTGTGCATAACCATGGCTGTTCACCTCATCAGTAATTTACTGCCAGATACTTGATTTTCTTGTGTTGGTCACAGTCGTTGTCAATTTAGATGTCAAAATGTTAAGGTTTATTATAAATTGGTCAGCAGTATAATGTTTCTGGCATCTGTGAAAAGTTGTCACCCTGTCACGTTTAACTTTTCCTAGCTTCGTAGCTTCGATGTTGTAAACCATGAAGGGCGCAATGTAAACAGCCCGATGCATTGTGGGATACGACACACTCGCTAATCGTTGATTTCGCATCTAATAGCTATAGTAGTTAATAGCCGTTCGATTTGACATCTTGGAAACTAGATTAAACGTCCGTTTTAGGTAAGTTAGGATTAAGAGGTGCTATTAATGTTTAATTTTACTAGACTGTCGGACAACCAGCCCCAGATAGACTACCATGAGTAATTTTATACCTCTACGTTCACCCACTGTAGAAATATGTTGAGATATATGTACTGCAAGGGAATATTCTCTGAGTTCATGTTTGAATGTTTATTACACAGAAATGGTTGATTTTTCCGAATTGGAGAAACTGGCTAATGCTGATGTGGAGATAAATGATGATGATCTCTCCGACACCGAAGATCCTGATTTACTGGTAACTGTTTATCTATTGTTATACTACGTCATTGCTTACCATTGAGACTGTGATTAGATGTAATGTATCTGTTAATGTGGTAATCAATAACACAACTGCAATATGCATGAAATATTCAGAATAAACACCTTGATGTATCAAGCCACAATTTATTTTCACATTCTTTAGTGTTTTGAGGCATAAATACTAGAGTTTAAAAATGCACATGTTTTTTTGTTTTTTTTTCTTTTTTTTTGGTTTCATTTCTTATAAGTCAACACTAACATGTGCATATTGAACTTGTTTAAAGGCGGAGCTTGAAAACTTGTCAGCATCAGGTATAGAGGAGTTAATAGATGCCCCCGCTCCTGCAGGAATCAGCCCTTCAGAGTATGGTAAACCAGGAACAGATGTCATTATTCGATTACAAGATAGGATCACCATGTACAAGGAGGCAGTTGATAATGCAAAGAGCAACAGTGACACCTCCAAAGAGAGGCGACTTGGCAGGGGTCTAAAGGTGAGTAGCTACGCTGGCACTTTTTTTAATATTTTTAAAAAGTTTTTAATATTTTGAAATTGATTTTTGTTACTTCGGTAATTTGTATACATGTAGCTGTGTATGGGTACGGTATAAATGGTGTTTTAACCCAGTATAAATATTTACATGTTTGCCTGTTGAATTGTAGTAGGATAAAACTGTACTGTGAATCTATGCTGTGCTTGTAACATTCTCCATAATTTATGTTCAGTGAAGTGGTTTAACTTAAATGTTTTTGTAGACATTAGAAGATATGTTGAAGAAAGCTAAATCAGGAAAAGCTATAGATGAGTCTGAAATTCCACCTGTTGTTGCTGTGAAAACAAAGAGTGTTGCTTCAGGTGAGTAAAATAAGTTTAGAACAGTATATCAACTAAAGGTAGCTTTGCCATATATATATATATATCACATATTATCCGCCCACTTCTAAAAATTGTTGGTTATTCCCATGCACATTCTGAGTACAGCAGAAAAATATTAACAATTAACGTCTATTATGTTGCCTCCAAATGCTTAAATTTTTACCATTATATTGGATGGTAAGATTATTGGAACTGTTTTATTCTGCTTTAAGTGTTCTTAATGTTTCAACACTAAATATATAATATGCATGATCAAATTTTTTGTGCTTTTCAGATCAGACTCCAGCAGCGTCAGGTTCTGCTTCTGCATCCTCTGTACCAGACAATCAACCAATCAAGCGTCCCTTACCATCTCCCAAAAATCGCAGTGCAGATGGTCAGCCTGGTGTAACTGGAGGGCCACTATCATCAGCTAAAGGTACTACTCAGACAGTTGTGACTAAATCTAGGCAAAGTGCTGTTTATTACTTCATTAGTAGCCCTTCTTCTGTTGGTTGATTGCAGTGTGTTCCAGCAGTATTCTGATATGTCTGATTTTTTTTACGTACTAGTATGTTTCTCAGACATTATGGCCCTGAAAGCCTACTAAATATATACATAAGGCTTATACATGTAGTACCTGTTATCAGTTAGATTGCTTTCTCTTGACAGTGCTCTTAAAGGGATTAAGAATTAAAGGGATTAAGAATGAATGATTTCCTGGATTAATCCTTCTGTCTCAATCATATTTGAACAAATGTGCCATACCCGGTACCTAAAATTCAGCTTAAACTAGATATGGTTCAGTTGCCTAACTCACATGCTGGTCAATCAGTGGTGATTTTATACCCCTTTAATGAAATCTCTATGTTCTGTTGCTTCTTTATCCCTTTAATGAAAGCCCTATGTTCTGAGATCTGTTGCTTAGTTTTTCATTTTGACATTGCCATTCTTTTTTTTTTTTTTGGCATTGAAACTTAACAATGTGTAAGCACATGGCCGTGTATATTTATCATAGTAATTATTAAATGTCTTTGTAATTATAGATAGACAGATGCACAACATGTTGTGTACAAGAAGGGACCAATACAAGCAGGCTGCTCTTGAGGCAAAGAAACAGGGAGACATGGCCAGGGCGAAGGAGAATGTTAAAATATCCAAGGTACATGTCTTTATATTTTTTCTTGGTGACAAGCCCTTTATTAAAACAAAGAAAAGAAACAAACAGTGATAAGTGCTTCTAGAGTGTGGATGTACATGTAATACTTAGATTCCAGGACATAACTACAGAATAATAATCACTTCACCATTTTGCCTAATTTTAGTGTCACATGTCAAACCAAGGACATTATTCACATCTAGCTTTCCCTGATTGGATCAGCTGAAGATTTATGTAAGCAAATTTGTCTTGCATGTACATGGTGCAACAGACCCTTTACTCCATGGGCTGGTTTTCTTCACCCATATTCCTGACTGCCAACATACATGTATAAGTGGAAAATGCTTGAACATGGAGTTAAGCACAAATAAAATAATTTACTTGTATCTGTGTTTCAGCAATTTGACACAGTTATTGGTGCATTAAAAGAGGGCAAAGCCATTGATCTGTCAAAAATGCCTCCTCCACCTCCAGGCGTTGGACAGAGTAAGGTTTCATTTATTAACAGTTTCTAATTTTTACCTTTTGTCATGTTTTTCTAAGATTTAAGTGATATTAACACTGCTGACATTTGCATGATTGCGTTAACGTGGAAGGAAGAGGTTGTAGCTAGAGTGGTTAAGACACTTTCAGTCACTAGCTCACATTATTCAATCCTGGCCTAGGACAGGAAAGTGGATTTCACTACTGTTTCTGTTTTGTTGTGCCCTGGGGACCATAAGCAGCCCATATGCTTGGTGACCAAAGACCACTTGTCTTCCAGTATGTGTATCTCCTGTGAGAAAATTCATTGGTAACTTGCCAAATGTTGGTGTTTTACCCCGAGCACCACAGTTACCTCCACGTGTAAAATTGATCTTCGCTGTATAAAGTGAAAAATTCTAATCTTGAGTGAGGCGTTAAGCAACTATCAATTAAATGTATAAATATAATGTGGGAGGCCTCATCCAGCTCTGATATGTTTGTCTGCAGCATTGTGCAGTGAAGATTGGCATGTATGGACAGGGCAAATTGGTCTGCCTTGATTTCATCAGTGACATTGTTAATTCTGATTGAAATTTCCTCAGATGCTGCTCCTAGACTACCTCCTCCATCCCGTCCTGCACCTCAGCCTTTGTCAGTTAACCCCCCAGAGGTGAGAGTTGAGAGGGCATCCCATCAGGCCACAGGGGCTACAGGTGGTGAAGCCGAACCAATTCCGGAGTACCTTCCCCAGCCATCTGCTGAAGGTAGGTTTCTTGATTTGTGTGACTGTATTGGAAAACCATTGTTATGCTTTTTAGTGAATGACTCATAATTTTGAACAATCATTATATTCCATTATAATGTGTAGATTAGAGAGATAAAAATTTCAGTAAGGAGTGATTTCACAGCAGATGCACAGAGAGTTCACCCTAATTCTCACCCAAACAAAAAATTACCAGTTTACATTTACAATGCAGCTAATATTTTGCATGCATTATAGCATGGTCCTTACCCATGTTGTGATCTGTCAGTTTAAAAAGTTGATGTAATTAATATATGATTCAATTGATCAATACATTTTGTTTTGTGTAGAGGAGAAACAACTATTTAAGGCCCCTGATGCTCCAAGCAGTGTGATTGAAGCCCTCAACCAAAGACTTGAAAAGTATAAGTCTGCGGAGGAACAAGCCAAGGCCGAAGGAAACACAAGTAAAGGACGGCGTATGGGTAGGATTGTCAAGGTATGTTTACCATTCGTTAGAAATTCAGAGCTTTTGTCAAAGTACCAGTTTGATCATGATTTGGGAGGTTGTATTGAAAGTTTAATTTATAATCTTGTGATATTTTAGTTAAAGAAGAAAGACAAAATGTTTCCAGCAGATGAACGAAAAATTTGATGTATGGATAACAACAATTGGATATTTCTAAGATTTCTGTGACACATATATTAGTAGTAGTGAGTTGAATTTAATTTTTTGGCTTTGATTCTAATTACCTGTAAAGTTTTGAGATTAAAATTTTAAATTTGAATGCTTGAAAATAATATATAAATGTGTCATTTTGTGCTATTTTTGGTCAGCAATATCAAGACGCAATAAAAGCTCACAAAGCTGGAAAGCCTGTGAACTATGATGAGCTGCCAACCCCTCCAGGTAAGCATTGCAGGGCTTGCTATTGCTCTTCATCACCCTCACCTGAGCAGGTATTCTGATAAGCCATTTAGCACCTGAATATATTCTTACATACTTGTGGGTGTTAAACAACAGTCAGATAAAAAATAAATGCTTGGCCTTTGTAGGGACACCTGGATGACATATTTGCAACACTTTTTAATAGTAATTCATGGTTATGTGCTTTGGTATACAGTTTTAATTTTCTGTTAATTTGTCTCTAGGCTTTGCACCAATCCCATCAGGTTCTACTCCAAGCCCGCCTCAAGGAGCCACAGGAGGAGCAACCTCTGCCCGTCAGGTGTTATCTCCACCTGGCGTTGCCCCTAAGCCTGGTCCCCCGTCACCTCCAAAGCAGCCTCGGCCAGCAGTATCACCTGGACAACAGAGAAAGAGAGCTGATGCAGAGATAGCCCGGATAGAATGTAAGTCTTCCTTCATCTTTTTTTTTTTTTTTTTTTTGCAGAGGGCAAGGTTGAAATCATCAGGCATTCACACAGTTATTCGTTTAGACTTGTGCCATTGTTTAATTTATCAAATTGCATGTGCATGGACTTGTAACTGGTCTACTCACCTGGCCGGTCATTAGCTTGTCATGATAGCATTCATTTGAGATTTTTCACTCTACAAAATATCCAGTCCTGTGCATTCATTTCTTTAATAAAACAAGTTAATATCAACATACCATTCACGTCTTTACAGCTGTCAAGAAAGGCCCTTCTTCCCGAGCAGAGCAACAAGAGGCCTTCTTAAAGGAGAGAATGGAGGAATTCAAAGCTGCTGCCATTGATGCAAAGAAAAATGGTGATATTGAACTGGCAAAGAAGTATCTCAGATTACATAAGGTGAATATGTTCAATAGTTATTACAGTTATTGCTAGTGAGGAGAGTGACATACTTGTTCTTAGCTTCAGAGTGTTGAATTTGAAATTAAATCTTATAATAAATAAGTATGTGTGCCCCTTGCAAACAATCCAGCATATACTTACTGTGATAATGTTAAATGTTCAAATATTATTCTTCTAAAATACTATATTGGGTGGGCATAAAAAAATGGGCCGTACTTTGATGCTGCATGGCTCCATTATGTTCAAACCTTTTCAAACTTCAGACATTCAAATGGCATGAATTTGTTAATATAGTGACCAATTTTCAAGGTCCTAGCTTGAGTGGTCTGTACACAGGATTAAAATGAAAACATAGCCTCAAAAACGCACGTTCATTGTGACCCACATTGCATCACCTGTCAGGTTTCATGAGTAGAGCGCGCGCTGCACCTGTGTGACACGCATCAAGGACTGCTGGAAAAACATTACTCTTAAGGAGATTTAGTTCATGGAAGAAACGTTTGCGTGCCGTCTACCGAGAAGATGGAGGACCAATTGATCACCTTTTCAAGTAAAACAAGGTAGAAGATCATTTTGAAATGTCCGGAACATGCGTTTTTGACTCTATTTTGATTTTGGTCCCGTGAACAGAAATCTTAAAGGATTAAATTGAAATTTGGTCTGTATACTTAGGACATAATGGCTTTTGAGTGTGTAAATTTTTAGAAGCTGATGTAAGAGGGTTTTGGAGATTTTGAGTGTCAAAGTATGCCCCTGTTTTTAATGCCCACCAGATATATATGCATTCTTTTTTATTTTTTCGTTTTTATTTGTCAGGGCTGTGAACCGATGTTACAAGCTCTGCAGAGTGGCTTACCAGTAGATCTTGCACAGGTGAGCCTACCCCCTCCCCCCAAAAGAAATAAATAAAAAGTACTATAATTAAAGTATTGTGAAGAGTTTTTGTACATTATGTAATGGTGTTGTAGGAGTTTATATTGTGTTGAAAATCTGTATTGGACAAAATGCCGCAGGTGTTACAAGCTCACCATTTGCTTACCAATAGATGATGCATGAGTGAGCCCCCCCTCCCCCACAAAATATAAAAAAGATACAGGAGAGTCAAAATGTACACATGAAGATTTACCTCTCCATTTCAGATAATTAAATCAGCTGAGGTACATGTACATATTTTGCTTTGAAAACAAAACTGTTAGTGCACATAAAACATTATAAACTATTAGTTTATAAATATGCTTCATTGAAATGAAACAAAATTACCCAGGATATTTCTACTGTTTGTTTTGTGATACCTGATTGGTTATCCCAGGTACCTCCTCCTCCACCTAAGCCGGATGAGGAAGATAGTTTTATGATTGTTGCCCCTGAGGATTGTGAACCTGGAGCTGACAGGGATGAGATGTATAAAAAACTGGAACAAGCCCTCATACAGCAAGTTAGGGTAAGCTCCATGGACTCTTTTTTTGGTCAGACATATTTTACATACTGATGAACTTATCATTTATTTTTTGTTTTGGAATATTTCAGGATATTTTTAAAAGTTCAGTTAGTCACCATGCAAAAATGTATGTGTATTTCAATAGATGTTACAATTGCTCTTGTTCCTGCCCAAGGCTACCCTTAAAAAATTTTTCATTGTGTATAACCTGACTAACTGAAAAAATTGATAGGCTGGTAGAAAAAAAATTGTATATTGGCTAAGGGAAATTAACCATTTTAAAGAAAGTAAACAAAGGATAGGTTGGCTAGAGGTATGTGTGGAAGGTTTTTATGGTAATGCACAAAGAACATATTTTTAATGATGGCCTCATCGTAAATAGTAACAGGGGACACCTCTTTCTGTTATAAATTAATGGTCTGTATTTTTCTAATGTGGTAAAACATTTTTTCTATGATATAAGAGGGCAATGTAGACTTACCTTCTGCGGAAATTGTGGGACAAGAATGTTAAAGATTTTCCTATACCTGTCATGTTGTAATAACATTACCTGCATAGATGAGAAATAAGGTATATATTAAGGTGCATTAAGATACTTTATTTGCTGACTGATGAAGTAAATTGATATGAATACATGTATATGGCCTGTTTAACCTTTCTTCAGGACAAAGTGTATATTATTGCCAGTTTCATTCCCATACCTTTTTTTGTATTTGACAATGTCCTCAGGTCAGGAATGTTTTCTCATTTTGCAGACCTGTGCTACAAATAACCAGCATTATACAAAATTAGGAGATGTGGCATCTGCAGCAAAGTAAGTCTACAACACAGATAGCAATTTTGATAGAAGATATTGTAATATACTTACATTTATATGGATGCATTATTGTAGTTTTTGAATGAAGGAATGATTTATTATTGATTATGACATTACATCACAGAGGCAAATTTCAGCCATGTTGTGGTGAGTGTAGGTTTTTACATCTTTGCTGAATGAGGTGAATTGGTTAAACTAAGTACATAATATTGTAAATTATAACTATGATTGCTACAGTACCTGGAGTGATTAAAGTGTGGATCTCTGTGACTATCACAACCCTGGCTAATGAGATCACATGTTTGAATCCAGCTCTTAGTGTTTTGGTTGCAGATTTTAGTCTGACGGTGTGTCAGGTACCTGCCACTGGTTCATGGTATACTTTGACACTCTGGCTTTCTCCATTTCTAAACAACCATAATATCTGTTTACCCTGTCTGGGTTGTGTTATGACTGTTATTGTATCCTTTATAGCAGTAGTTGTGACATTCATTCAAAAGTAGAACTGTCTTTGCCTTTCTCTTGACACAGATTTCAAAAAATGGAGCAAAATTGCAGAAAGGATTTGGATTCCCTGAAGAATGCTTTTCGTCATGGAGACCCCGTCCCAAAGTTTCATTATGAAACAAAGTCTTTCTCTATGGTTAGGTGAGTCATACCTTTATCATCATACAGTTAAGGATCTGTGTACATGCTATAGTTATTCATGTGAAATCAGAGCTGCATGAAATCAGTTGTTAAAATGAAACTTGCATCAAATTGTAAAATAAAAATTATATAAATAAAAGTTTGGGAATTCATGAAAGAAGTTTTTGGCCCTATTACACAAGTGACTGTTGGCCGTTATCCTATGATGTTGCATGTGGACACTCTTAACTCTAGCTTGCCCTCTCCATCCAATAAACCTTACAGCTGTCATACATGTTTGATTTGTTGATGTTGTGTGAAAAACTGGAGACAAGCTCAGTACTGATTCATTTTGGGTGCTTTTACTCCTCTACTAATAATATGATAGTACTGACACTGCAGTTACAAGCCTATTAAACATTGGTAAAGTTGAATGCCCATGTTTCTTTTCCTATAGTTTGATTTATGCTTTATTCTAGATCAAATACAGATTTGGGAGAGAATGACTGTGAAATCCGAGTTGTCCGTGGTATACAGTATAATCCTCCCTCAGGTATAAATTGAGTACTAATTTTGTATTTTCTTGTTGTTTTAAAGCTGCAGACAAACTTATCAGAACAGGATTGCAACAGGGCACAACAACAGTAAAGGACAAATATTTTCATTGGCCATTCATAATTATTGCAGAAGATCATAAACTGTGTCTTTTTGATCAAACAGAGTTTAGACCTCAGAATGAGGTACTTTGTTGTAGTAGTAACTGCAATCAAAAACTGCTGTTACTCATGTTGGGAAAAGATTGTGGACAAAAAAAAATATTGATACCACCTGATGACTAATTGTATGGGTTATTACTTTGGTTTTTGAAACTTTGCAACTCTTCTTCATGCAAGAAAACTGTATTTTTGATATTTTCTTATAAAACGTATGAGCAGTTGTTAACCTTAAATCAAATGACCCTATGTAGCTGAAGACATACGATGTAGCAGTCTGTAAACACAACATCCACATTGGGTCATGGTATGGTAGTATGAAGATCCACCTTTGTCTGCATTCTTTACAATTGTACCACTACCACATTCAAGAGGAACGTACCTAATCTTACTGTACATCTGCATCCTTGTGCTTTGTTTCAAGACTCAGGAGAACCTTGAATGTTTCATTTTCAAAAGTACATGTATACGTATCAGACAATATTTAAAATCGTCATCAGTGTCTCAGTTTAAGGAAAAAATGTGTATGAATGTTGATCTTCTGTACCTGTTTAAACTTATACTGTAGGTGTATTATCTTTGTGACAGGTTATTCACCAGAAGACGTGAGCACCTATGTCAAATGGGAATTTCCTTTCCCTAATGTAAGTTATGCATATACACAGCTGAACACAGGAATGGCAGTATTGTGCATGTTCATTCAGATGTGCTTAAAGCTCTAGTTTAGATGTCATTTCTGAATAATTAAGCCTAACATGGCACTTTTGAGAAAAAGCTCAATATAATGATAGTCAGTGCAAAAAACATTTTTAATCCATTTGCATTGCCTTTGAAGTTTCGAGAGTATGAAAGTACCACAGCCATTATCATTAAACAGAAGTTAGTATGCATAAGGCTTTGATGTCCAAAACCTGTAAAGTTAATATGTTTTTTTTTGCAAGACATAATTGCAGGAAAAGTGATTGTGTTCTTTTGTTTGTCTTTACAGGAAGAACCACAGTCTGGTCAGACAGAGACCTGTAAGCACACCTGTAACCCAGGTAAATCGACAACTTGAATTTGTTTTATTCACTTGTACATGTATATGTGCCGTTAAAGGTAATATCCCCAGAGAATTTGAATATGCTATAAAAGATGCAAAATATATTCTTCGTTCATAAGATGAAATTATTTTTTTGATTTTTCCCTTTTGTACAAAATGTGCAAGTCAGCAGTGTAAATGTCATGCTTTTCAAGTTATTAAATAGTAATCAATAACAGTCTCCCCCGGTGGTGTCACATAGCACATCCACATGCACTTATATAAGTTAATTTGTTCATTTTAACAAGAAAATGGTGAATGTGCACAAAACATTGTACTTTAATCATGAAACCATCACGTGTAAGAGAATTGGTGATGGTTTTTAAGGAAATATTTGAAAAGCTGAAATAGTTTTTAGTGGGATACTCAACACGTTTAATTTGTCGACCAGTGTGTAGCGTATTCCCATTACTGATTTCTGATCCTATGATGTACATGTATACATGTGTAACAGCCAATTCATTTTATGTTGTAGAATATGATGAACATTGCAAATTACAAATTAACAGAAAAGCAAGAACCTTCGCTAGAGTGGTTGAAAAAAAGGTGCTGAAGTTGGAGGTATTTTACAAAAGGTAAGTGAAAAGGCTTAGTGAAATGAAAACTTGCATGGTGTGTTTCATTGCCAGACATGATGGATTGACAGAGCAGGTGAATGTACCAGGTTACAATTCACAGACTGTGTATTTACAAGTGGACAGCAGGCATGTCCTGCTTGTTCAAGCCAGGATAGACTGACCTTGCGACTGAGGACAGTTTTTGGCCACTTAGAACTGGGCACTGGTTGCAGTTGATCTATGTGAGCTTGTGATCAAGTTTCTGCAACTTAAAGCATCTAGCTGTACCCTGTTCCATTGGTCAATGCTGGCACCCAGTTGACCACAATTGCTCAATAAGATTACAAGGTTTTGTCAAACGATTGCGACATAAGCGTTATGCAAAGGTCAACTTCATCAAGTTGCTTAGGAAAGCAAGCCAACCTATGCCTGGTTTCAGTGACAGAGGCAGTTGCTATAAGGACGTGTGTAAGTCAACAGGTTTGTTGGGCTGTAGATTGATGTTTTTGTTGATCTTATTTAAGAGATGCAGTTTAAGTTTTTGGTATGTACCCAAGTGTTATGGAGCATACCTATAACCTATAAATTTTTACTGTCGTAACAACTTTTGGATTTGGTGTTTTCACATTTTTTTTTTTTTTTTTTGTATTTACATTTTCTTCAATCTTTGTCATTTTTACTTCAGTTTAATATTGTATGTACTGGTTTTTTCAGGGGATTTCTTAAAGGAGATAAAGTGTTAGGAACAGCTTCACTGAAGTTGCTGCCATTAGAGTCACAATGCACATTGCATGAGAGTTTGGATGTAAGTACTTACATATTGTATACTTTTATTCAGCATTAAGAAACCCATCCCTCAAGAAATATCAAATATTGTTTGAATAGTGGTTGTCATATTTAAAGGAGAAATCTGACTTTTTGTACTATTCATTCCACACAGCCATTATTTTAGCTACATGTTGATTTTGCTTAAAACATAAATAAAGTGTGAAGATAAAACATAAATTTAATTGCTGCATGTATTGAGAAAATAGTGTTGCCCAACAGGAGCAGAAACAGAACTGGTATGAGTGTACTTTAATTGACCGATCACATGTATGGTTGCAGTTAATGGAAGGAAGGAAAACAATCGGTGGCAAACTGGAGGTAAAGTTGCGAATTCGTGACCCATTGAAGGGGAAGCAAGTAGACGAAGTGAAGGAAAAATGGCTAGTTATTGACAAATTTCTCAGAACTCTTGATCCAAAGGTAAGCAGTGGGAATTGTTTATTTACATTAATTTTCACAACTTTTATAATTTGAAAGACATAACCTGCAACAGATAAAATGCTAAATTCATTTAAAACCATTATTTGCAACATCACTGTCAAGTTAAAGGTATACATGTACATATGATATTGACAGAAAACTGGAAGGACTGTGTTTATTTTAACTTTGTCATATGTAATATGTGTTTGTAGACTTTTAATCCGCATTTTGTCATTTTCCCCCAAAACTTTTGCAGTCTGCCAAGGATGAAAAGGTCTGATTTATATATATATTATTTTTCATCCATTATTACCTCTAGAGAGGTGCATAGTGTTCTTTCTTTGCTTTTACCAGCTTTACTGTATAGCATTTGAGACCAAAACATTTCTCGTGTGGTACTACTAAACCTCATTCATCTCGTGACTTTGCAGGATGAAAGCTGCTTATGATCTTGGTATTTCTGTAGGCATTTTATGAGACTTCAATCCCCTTCTTCCAACCACTTATTTTTATCCTTATACAATGTAGTGTGAAGAATATTATCTGTTCATTTAGTTAGAAAAACATTTTATCATGATTTGTTTCTTTTTCTCAACCTTCTTTTATAGGTTTTTTGAAACAGCTTTGATCAGTCGTGCCTAATTGTACTTCTTGTTACAATTTTAATAAGCCTATTTTCTAAGAACCAGAAATGTTGGATAGATTTCTTGGATATAATGTTAACATTCATGCTTTTTAGGTAGTATAACTTTTGTGTGATGTTCATGTAATTTCCATTACCATAATGTACTGCATTGCATACATAATAATTTATCTTTTCATGCCTAATTTTTTAAGCATCAGAACACAGTTAAAGTATTTAAAGTAGTAGTTCACGGCAATGGCTAATAAGCTGCGTAAAACTTTGATAACTTGCTCTGGAATACAGTATGTAAAATATGAATATTTTATTTCCACGTAAATCTTAACAGAATACTAGGATATTAAAGCTTGTATACAGTGTTCATAATTATGCATGGATTCTGTAAATGGGACTAGGCCCTATCAATGATTATGAACACAAGCTGTCCACTAACAGATGTGAGAATGGTGCATGCAGACAGACATTAAGTCTGTCACTTTTGTGGATAGTTTGTGTTGGTGTGTTCAGGAGAGATGTTTGATGGATATTCAGTGTCATTAAATCAGGATTACCGAGGTCATTAAAAAGAACTGAATAATAAATAAGTGTAGCCATCATGAATTGTTGGAAAAAAGTCCAGAAGTTTGAAAGTCGTGGGTGAATTTTTATTTCTTTACTATTAAATTCTAATGGTGAAACATGTGAGCAACATCATTTAATTATGCCGTATGTATTTTCACGATGATTATTGTCAAATTCATCATGAAATGTCATGACTTGGATTTGAAATATTTGAGGCAATCCTGTTGAATATCTAGGTGCTAATGTGAAAATGTAGAAGACTTACATTTGCTTACACATTTCTTAATATTATAATATTGCTTCCTCAGTAGTTTAGATTTTTGTTGTGGGTTTCCCCTGAGCTCTGCTCGGTTCGTTTACTCCCACATAATGCTGGCCACTGCTGTATGAGTGAAATATTCTTAAGTGTGGCGTAAAACACCAGCCAGATAAATAAGTAAATCAATGGTTAAATTCCAGTCTTATCAAATAACCAATTTTTACAGTGTTCTATTTTTTTTACAATGTCTCTTAATATTTCATTTTCATTTTCAGCCACAGATGAAGAGATCAAAAAGGTAGGTTTTATTTGTCATTGTAGCTAAATCATAACAAACATAGCATAACAATAAAGGCTTCTGGTTGCTGTCTATATAAGGCTAAATGACGCTTAATTCCTTGTTTTTGTCCAAATATTTTTGGGAAATTGGTGCAAGCATTAGGTCATTTTTCATTATCATTGTTTTAAATTAATGTCACCTGTCGTGACAATTTCTGGCAAGAAAAGAAGACAACAAGTTTTTTTGTGGAAGATAAATTGACTTGCAAACAGATGGTGGCAAGCAATGATAGACCAAATGTATTTAGTGTAACATCTTCTACTGTCATTTATGTAAAGATCTGCTAATCTGCTAACAACAGTATCATATTCTTGGCTGATTTTGAGTGTTTGACAAGTGTTAATTAATTTAAATCAGTGAAATGTATTTTGTGTTGATAGTTTTGAATATTTTCCACACAGAAGTTTTAAGAACAAATAGATCATACTTGTATACTTAAGCAGAGATGGGCAGCTTAGTTCCTTGTCCACCTTTCCCGCCCATTTCTAATAAAGCGGTGGAAAATCGTATAATTTTATAGTCTATGCTACTTCTGATATAGCTGTGAAGATGGGTTGAGCTATGGAGGAAACTTAGTATGAAGGTTTCATTATCATGTAATAAAATTTTGCTACTTGAAAGCTTTTTGTGGCCGAGATCAGGCTTTTATTAGATGCACAAGTATGTATACAAGATCATATTGAATTATGTCATCTTCGTAGGCTATAGTGAGAATAAAAAATGATGGAGTCTGTTAAGTATAAATTTATTTATTTATTTATTTAATTGGTGTTTTACGTCATACATGTACTCAAGAACATTTCATTTATGCAACGGTGGCCAGCGTTATGGTGGGAGGATCAACCAGGCAAAGATTGGTGGTTCCCAGAACAATCCGCAGGTTGTTGCCAGACCTTCCCGTGTTTGATGAGGAAGCCAGCATGACTTTCAGTATGAAGAAATTTCATAGTTGAGTCCTCTTTAACATGCAAAAAGAATTGTTGTACCACACCCTTGACCATCCATGCAGCTTATGTTTCCCTCTGTCTTGAAATCAACAAACGTGACAAAACTCTTGTCATTGTCGTGGCATTTTCTTCATGCCACATGTACATGTACACGCCCACATAGGCTGAATACTTATTTACATCATGTCTGGGGCCTTCAGCCTGACGTTCCAGTTGGGCAACACTATATATCATATTTCATTCTCGGACTGGGGTGCATCAAGCTTATGTAACTGAAATGAATCTTAAATGATCAAACCCCAGTTATTCAGGATTGAGGGTACCATATTCATTGTGCTACTTTTAATAAATGACATGTACACAGAAAGCTTTTGTTGAAGCTAGAGACTTTGTCATGCAGTAAACATGTGCAAATGCATGTATTGACAACATTACTCCAGGTAACAAAAGTATGGATGATGCCTCCTAGCATAGACAGTGCATGCTGAAAACTGCCAGACGCAAATATGATAGATAAATAATATTACCAGGGTCAGAAAACTTAATTACCAGCATACATGTAAAGCAGAGGTTGAACCATTCATGTAGACATCTCTCACTAAATGCACTGGCACTTGTGGAGAGACTGTAGAGATTATCATATGGAAGGCTTCAGTGTTATCCTTTATATGTTGCACCCAGTATGCTTGAGAATTTGATTAAAGGTATACTGCAAAGGTTTTTCGTGGTAAACAGAGTTACTGAAGTAAATATATGGTGATGACTGTCCTGCTTTTTTGTACTATGTGTAGAAGTATGCAATTTGTAGCTTATGTATGGCCAGAAATAAACCACACACATCTGAAAAGTGTAATTTCCTCAAAATGTCATGGCTTGTTACCCTGAATTGGATTTTGGAAAAAGAGAAAAGCAGTGGATAATGTTTCTACCGATGTAAAGAGTTTTAATAAAAGTACTTATGAAATGATTTTCAAGAAGACGACTTCAACAATTTTATGCATCAAAAATTAAAGCATCCCAATTCAAGTTTAAGTTTTGTTTTTCTCTGTCTCTATCTGTCTATGTTAGTCACACATGTACATGCATACATGTACTTATTTAAGTGCTTCTTCTTGACATTTATCACCAAGGTTGATTCAGTGCCTGTTACAACCTCATTATCTCCAAAACGCAGCTCTCATTTCAAATGTTCACTATAAAGACACAAGCACAAGGTTAGTTCTTTCACAAAACTATAAAATCTGAATGTTTACTTTTAGAAATCTTTGGCATATATACATGGCAAGCATCTCCAATCAGAAAAAGCAAAAATGGAGATAAATTTATCAGTTTCTCTGATCAGTTAAGTAGTAGTGAGGAAAACAATTACTAACAGCTTCTCTTTTTATCTTATCGATTGCAGAGCGTCTCAGTCATCAAAAGTCTGTGTGCTGTCTTAAGCCTGGAGACATTGTGCATGTTAGCTGTAGAGAGCATGCTGGATGGTTGGTGGTGGTGGTGCACACAATCTGATATCTTCATGATATCAAATAATAAAAAAGTTACAAGTGGTTGCAGAACAAGACACTTCATGCAGTAGTGAACTTTTCCCATAAATGGCTCTGTTTTGCACACTGAGCCTACAGTTGAGCATGTTTTTTTTTGTAAAGACACAGGCAAAAGAGTCTAGAGTGAGTTGTGTGTTATTTATCAAATTATAGAATATCGCAGAGACATTTGAGTTTATCTCAAGGAAAGGCTAATAATTTGGGTATTTTAATTGAGGGTAGAAATACATGTGGAAGCTAAAGAGAACAGCAACATACTCATTGCAAATTATTTAATTCTAGAAAGTGAGCCAGCCTGCTTAAGTCTGTATTGGTGAAATCATGAGCTGATGGTTCAGTATTAAATTATATACAAAAATGAATTAATTGCACATTGTAATTTTTTTACAAAATCTTGTCAAAGTGAACGTTTTTTGCGCTGTAAAAATACACAGTATTACCTGACTACAAAGATGTGATAGGGAAAAGTAATGTGAATGTGCTTTTATAAGAGCATTTTATTAAAGCGCATATGTGACAGATATATATATATAAGGATTGGCAAAAATATTCATGCAGAACTGTTACAGTAAAAGTTTCAGTAAATTTTAGATATATTGTGGAAAATATGTATGTTACCAGTATCTAAAATTTGTATAGAATTTTGTTGTATCTGTGATATTTTATGTTGTTTTGCAGTTGATTGTGATATTCTGCCTACAGCAGGTATTTTTAATTCTCCCCTGTTTGTGTCAGCAGAGAAAGACATACAAAAATCAGGCAAAAATGCAATAACTTAAATGAAAATTTACAGGTTCAAGTTGTTTAAATATCTCATACGATTGGTTTCGTGAATGGCTTCAGAGTTGCAATATTATAACATGAACTTCAAACTCCACAACATCCAACACTATAGAGAGTAAAATACATTGTTTTTAAAATTTATTTACGCTTGACAGATGAACTTTTGATGAAACCTTGTCTTAACTACATTAAATTTACAATTACGTACCATAAAAGTATTCATTTTTGTATTTATATGTTTTTGATGTAATGTATCATTTTTGATTAACTATTTGTAAATTTAGTTTTACATTTATCTGCATTATACTTGCAGCTATTGACTGAGGGTTATAGTTTTGACCCTGATATCCGTCCAAGTAGTATTTAAGAGCTAGTCCATTTCCACAGCCCATAGTGTTAAAAAATAGTTAAATGATTGTGGTTGAGATAATATGTATTGTTTATCATGAATTATAAACTGTTTCGGTGGACTGATGATTAGAGCGTCTGTCTCGAAGTCAAGAGACCTCGGGATCACACCCTGGCAAGGTGATATCACAAACTTCAAAAATAGTACTTGGGTGACTGGTTGAATCCAGAGTCAGTATAATGTGACTGTTTGAGGTGTCATGCCGGGTGTTTTTGGCATGATATTTCAGTGGCGGCAGCACTTTGGCAGCATGGACTGTCCTTCCACAGGAAGACACAATACATGAACACACACACGTAATGATTCCTCGTCGTCATCTGAAAAATTGTTAAAGGCCTGCTCAAACACAACAATTGTACGTCCGATTTTACTTCAGGCTAATTGTATGCGACTTTATCGTGCTGTACGTATGAGCAGGAAACAAATATGCGACTTTATCATGCTGTGTGAGCGGAAAATGTTGACTTAAACACTCTTCTGTCCGATCATTCGATTCGCTTTCAACTGAGTTGGATGAAATAGAGCCTGTTCCATATTTTATGGAAAGGAAAGGAGGATTGACCAATCAAATGATCTTGGCAGATACTACTGAAAACTTCATCAAAGTGAATAAAAATGATCAAAAATGATCCGTTTTGAAAAGAGTGTATGAACAGGAACCTAAGACAAAGTAGGCTGTGAAGTCTGTGTATTGTGCTGGATCTCGACATGTCAGGTAAATCATATTTTTTTGATATACTAATTGGCTTTGACTTTTTAGACTGGCCTGCTACTGAGTGCCACTGAACACCCTGTTTTTGTTAGTACTAGCGGTTGATGTATATTGTTGTAATGTTATTGCAAGTGAACTTATCTTCAGATAAAAAAAATCCCAGTGTTCAGTGATGTGAAATATTCGCTGAATACTGATGTACCTAAGTCACACTGACAACTTGTCAGTTTTACGATGAAATTTATATAGGCTGAATTTATCAATATCTGGCCAGTTTCTTTGTAGAAAAGATGACATGTGAAATACATTAATAAGCTTATTATATAATAAATTCTATTTCTCGATATTTAATATAAATGATCAGAAAGAATGTACAGTCATTTTCTCATATATGTAATTCATTTTTATCTAGTATTAAAGATATTTTAGTTCCAGTTACTCGTTAAACGATAAGTTCAATTTCAAACGAAGATGTTAAATTTTCAGATGAATCTGTCAAGCAGACGAAGGCTCAAATCAACAATCTTAGAACAACCTATGGCCAGGAACATAATAACATGAAGTTGTCAAAGAAGTTGTCATTCAGACCTTATCACTATAGCTAAGCACATCACAAAAATATAATGCTTATAGATGACCAATAGTACTGTAGTTCAGCCTTTTCTTAAAGCATTATTCTGTGTTGACTGATAAAATTATACCTTTGTAAAGCCCTGAAACTGGCCAATCCTACCAATGTAATATTGTCAAAAATGTGCATAAATTGCTCTTTCATAGGCAAAATTGTTGAGGAATTAGGAGATATTTATACCACTACAAAGTAAAGAAATAGATCCATTCTTCCCCACTTGTTGATTTACAAGATACATTATGTAAGCTTTGTAAATGTTGGTCATGTTTGTCTATCTTAAATATAATATCTTGGCATACAAGTGATTTATTTTGTTAGACAATTGTGGTCTTAAATGAAATTGATGCTGATGTGTAAAATTCTTACCGAAAAAAAAAATGTAATTAAAGCTACCTCGAACATTATTCACAGATATTTTTTATTCTAACTTATTTATACTTTAATAATCATTAGACTTATACTGAGGGAAATATCAGTTTTCCGCTGGGCCATACATTTCCTCCCACCCATAATGCTGGCCACTTTTGTATGAGTGAAATACCTGAGTATGGTGGAAATAAAGAAATAAATTTTTAACCAGTATGCAACTTTTCTTTTTACCTTTTAGGTAAGTTGACTATCAATAATTGCACAGCATGTCTCATTGATAATGGTGCTGATTGTGTTGTCTGGTACTGTGTACAGATACATCAGCTCTTTAAAGGTACAGCCTAGAAATAAAAATGCATCCCAATTCAGATATGGATCGTTTAATGTAAAAAGATCAGTTAATGAAAGTCGCAAGTGCGAAATAGGCGAAATAGTCTTCGCTGTCGAAGTTGAAGTTGACAGCTGTCAGATAAGCCATTTTGATTTATTACTTGTCACACGATAAACTGGACGCTTCTTCGAATTTTCAGATCAAAAATCGGTGTGTGTGTGAGCACGTGATGTTGAAAGCAGCTTTCGACCCAACATTCAACCAAAACCATACAATAATCAGAAAGAAAAATTGGACCAAAAAACGACGTTGTGTCTGAGCCGGTCTTTAGTATGACGTTAAACCCCATGCATACATACACTTACATACATACATTTACATACATCAGTTATTACCAACTAGTAGACTAACCAATTCCATCCTGTTGTTAAGAGGCAAGACTATCAGGTTTTTGTACCTCCTTCACTCTTCCAGTTGGTTTGGGCCAGAGGACACAGGTGACCCCAATTCCTGTCAGTGTCCTTCCTGGGCATGGTACATTTGTGTCAGCCCAGTTTGATAAGACAAGGTTCATTTATGCAAAACCCATCAAAGCTTCTCAACTTCAACCACAATTTAAATCATGGCAATGACAGGAATCTCCAAGGAGAGGCTTTAAACTGGACACTCGCATTTTTTTATTTTCCACATGCCAAAAGGAAGATGTGTTGGAAATTTGTACTATGTACAAAACTTTGTATAGCTTTCGCGCCCCAAAACAGAGAGACAGACAAACAAAAAACTGTGTATATTTGTGTATGTGTGTGTGTATGAGAAAGAAGATCAGAGTGTTACGGAAAAGGTTCTGAGAGATCTTATGGAAATCAAATTTTTCCGTCACTTCCACTTTTATCTGGTGTTATCACTATGTACACATTATGTCACTAACATTTGACTTTGATGACATTATGTCCTTGAATGATTTTGACATCATTTGGACAAAATTGCCTTTCATAACTTGTTCTTTACCTGATTGTTCTACAAGGCCTCATACTATCCCAAACATTTCTCTAGGAACTGGTTTAGTTCATGGACATTACAGTAACTGAGATGGCATGGATTTTTATAGTGGTCATAATAGACATACATGTATGAAGACACGCAGTGTATTTGTGTTGTGATATGTTACTTGTTTTGTGTGAAGTTTTGAATGAACTGAGGGGAAAAACTTCAATATTTTTGTGTATACTGTATATTTACTACATAGTGGTGACTGCTGTATAAAAGCCTGTTAGGTTGAAAATGTTGGTTATACAGTCTTGTACGTGTTAATCAGAAATAAACTAATTTACACAGTTCTTGAACTTGACATCTGTTTGGTTTTTTTCAAGAACTTATTTGCATGTTTTTTTTATGCAAGATCTAAGATTTGTCAGCTGAAACTGAGGAACTGCATGATATAATCAAAGGTTACATTCGGATCATATTTTGTGAACAGTGGATTGATAGTCCCCTTGAAGTGTAAGGTATTTATCTCTAATAAAAAGTGGTGGAGCTTAACGCATTTTAAAGAAAGTAAAAAAGCTTTTAGCTTTCACTAATATATTTTCAGCACTTATCAGTCTGCTTTATGTGTGGAAAGTATGTTCATTTCATTGTTTACAAAATTAAGTTATAAGATGTAATATTTAATGGAAAATGTAGGTTATTTTAAAAATGTAAATAGTAACCGTTGTTAAGATGAGACGAAATGGATTAACACACACATTTACTGCTGTGTACTCAGACCAAACCTGAATTGACCCCTGTCCTCTTGTGATAAATGTGTGCATGTACTATGTTACCAGTACCAGGTTGCCCACAAATCATCGTAGAAATGTCATGAATTAATTTTTGGGGCCATGAAGTGAATTTATTGTTGGGTTTCAAATTCACCTTGTGGAGAAGTGCCATGTTGTGCCACAGCTGTCATATTTGGGCACTGATGACTTCAGGATGTGGGAAGCAGTTGTGGGAAATAATGGCTAATGTGAGAATAAAGGCACACAGAGAATAGAATGAAGTTTCACATGAGCAGATCAGAGCATGAAATAGAAAGCAATTTGGGCTTTGGGATAATGTTGATCTATATAAATATGTTGTGGCTTGTGGGTTTAATATGTCTTGTGACAATTTTTCCTTTTAGTTCCCACAAATCGCTTCCAGTGCAACTCCTGCCCACCCACCCACTGTTGAATAATTTTCACTTGCCTCTCATGCGAAAATTTTTTGCGGAAAGAAAGTTTATGACTAAAAATATTTTCAGTTTTAGTGTTATCATCTTATTCTGGATTGTGTGGATCTTCCAACAGGACTTCCTCAGGGTCAAAATAAAATAATGATCAGAATGTGTTCTGTATTTCACATTATGTATTGGTGTTTTCTAATGTTGCAGTGAAGGGAGCAGTAGTATGGAAGTATTGAGGTTTGAGAAACAGCAGCTAGATAAACAGGTATGTTTTTATGAGAATGTCAGTTATAAACTTGTTCAATTCTTGAAAAATTCTACATTTAACTCCAGACTCTTTATAGTTCACTATGAATGAACCTACAAGTATGTTTCTTTATAGGTGCACATGTGAGGTTCTCCCTTGTAAGCACCAAAACACTTCATAAGATTTTGGTACAGAAAAGATTGTTAATAAAACTTTTTAAAAACTCAGTGATGTGAATAAAAAAATTAGATTGTTCATTTATTTAGAACCTAGGGCATGAAATACCCCTTTTAAATGAGCATCTCACGCTGGTTAGAATAGTTAAAATAGTCTGAGAGTGACACTGAACAAAATTTACAGGTACATGTCTTTGACTTGCCTATTAGATATCATACCTGAAAGACAATTTGAGTGAAGGTCAGAAGCAGGCACTGACCCACAAGAGTAACTTACTACAGGAAAAGATGGAGCAGCAACAAAAGGCCCTGAAGGAAGGTGGAACACCAGCTTGGAAAGGTGAGGCTGGTTCTTAGCACATTGTTTGCTTTAGTCATGTTTGCCTGAAATTTGTTTGTCTTACCCACTATTGGTACAACACCAAAATAATACACATAGATGTTGCATGGTGGCATCGTTATGCAAACATAGCATACTGTATACCTAAATTCCTTAAAAGAGTGCTGCATATAAATTGCTGAGACTGATCGTCTTTACATGTTTTGTTTTTATCTCCCCAACATCATTTCCAGGAGAAGTTACTCAAAAACAGGCTTTTCAGAACTGTAGAAATTCAGCTTCCTTAAATTATTCTCACAGCATAATAATTTCTTACTGCAGCAACCTCACTTACAGGTACAACTACGGGAGTAGGATGTTTGTTTATTCATCACTTTTTTGGGTTGTTTCAGCCTATGTTTTGCAGTTAGAGGCTGACTCTCCAGCATATGAAGAAGAAGCACGCCAGTTAGCTCGGCAAGGAGACATGCAAAAAGCCCAAATAGTTCTGACGAAGAAAAGACTTGTTGACAAGGAGGTACGTCAAATCAGCATAATCAAATTGTGATTTTTACGCCTCAGCCAATTAGAGCTAAGCAGAATTGCTGTGGGTCCATCCCAACATCTGTCTGTATCTTTCTGTTTCACGGGATATCTATGAAACTGTTGCAAACTTGATATAACCAGGGCATGAAAAATTCCAAGAGATTTTGATCACATGGAAAGTAAGCTAGTAAATCTCATTGTCCCCTGTGTACTGGAAAACCACCACCAGGCATAATATTTATTGCCACTAACTTACATGTATAAAACAGACTGGAGGTCAGAAATTTATTCTCACTTTCAAACGAAATTTGCTCATGCTGCTAGTGTTATTGGTGTGCAGAGAAGATACTATATTCATGTCATTCAGTTTATATATATGAGTTGATCACTGTGTAAAGATTAAGCTCCAGTAAAGATGTGTGTGGAACAGTGCTAATAACATATTAGAAAATATGAGATGAAGAAGTAGGCCACACCACTGGGGGCTTGTATCAAAATGATCATATATTACAAGTACTGTTTACTTTTGAGACATTCGTGACCCATGTTCATTTTGATTGGTTCATTAAGTGTTGTTAACACAGTATATCTACAACTACCTTGCCAATTTGTATAAAAATGAGACACACCAGCATTGCAGGTTCAAGAATTGCCGCAAGCGAGATTTGTGAAAAAAAATTATGAGATTTGTCTTGTCCTTAAGGCATATATCACTTTTCTTTTCTCTGTTAATCTTTTCATTTGAGAGATGTTTAAAGGTAAACTTTACCAGTTGGAATAGAAGCAAATAGATATATAATTAAGTCCTGCAGTTCAGCAGCCATTTTTATTGTCGTTTGAATGGATATATTCATTCAGTGAACATGACCAGATCTTAGATCTAATTATTTTAGATCAGTTGAAAATAAAACAGTTAACTGAATAAATTTTGAAATAATAAATTTCATTAAGCATTACTGAAAAAAGAACAATATTGGTACACTCTGGTGTAACTGCTATTATAGATAATAAATTGTTTGGTGTGATTTATTTTTCAGTTGGACGTTATTCGAAAGAAAATTCTTAACACCGCTGCATCTTAGGATAAAATGGGGATGTTTCAGCCAAATGGACGCCTGCCTTAGTGTACCCACTGTTTAGTATGCATTGTAGTCTCAGAATATGGCATAGCGTCATGTTTATTTAACTGTTTACTTACAGACAAGAAGTGCATTCATATACTGGTGAAAGTCTGTTTTCAGATAGATAATGTTACTTTGAGTAACACTTTTGTGACTATACGCTGCCTTTTTCTAACATTCACTCTAGATTTAAGCCCAGAGGTAGCAAGACCAGTTTTCACTTTGTTTGTATGATTGTAATACATGTCTGTATTAACAGTGTCTCAACTCTGCTGAACATTATAATTCATTAAAGTAAATGGAAGTTAAAATATGAAGTAAGATTGAACATACAGACAACTGAAAACTATGCATAAAAATACTTTAATTTATGTTTTTTTTAGATTTTGTTAAGAGTGTTGAAAGGCATTCAGATATTTAAATACCATGTGGGCTTTATGAGCCATACTGACTGTATTTAGGAACTCACGTCACATCACCTTTTTTCCTGATGTTCACCAGAAGGAAGAAATTTTGGGGAACATTATTTCAATAACCTTTTACTTATAGGTAAAAAGAGTTATTTCAGCACTCAGTGTCATGATTAGAGTGGGATAAACTTCCTGTGATGTCAGAGTTCCTAACCTCTGATAGTATGGCCCATCAAGCCCACCTTAGAATTCAAATGTTTGAGCGCCTTTAACTCTTTTCACAAAAATCTAAAAAAATACCTGAAAGTATGTGTGTGCATAGTTTTAGGTGGTCTGTTTAGTGATGCCTACTTTGATTTTTAGAGGTCTTGTACTTAAACCTATGTGTACCTGGATACTGATGTATGATCAAAGTGTTACATATCAATTTTATGAATATAAATATATGAACTCAAAGATAGAAACTGGTTATACCACAAAGCATGGAAATGTATGTTTGTGTTACCGTGAATTGGATTTTTGAAAAATGCTGTCCTTGTGTTAGATATCCAGAATTTATCCCAAAATGTATACATTTAATTGTAAATTGCATACTATATTTTGTTGACAAAAAAAAAAAAACAACATAAAACCTTCACGTCTAAAAACTGTTCAGGTGTATTGAATATTCGGAATAAGGTAAAGTCAATCCACTTCTAACAAAATATTACATTTCTGTTGCTTTCAAAGATACAAATGTATGATGAGAAATGTTGGGTACCTTGTGTATATAGATGTATCTATAGTGTGAAGTGCCTTGTTATTGTGTAGCAAAGTTTCAAGATAATGTGCGATTTATTAGTACATGTACATTCTTATTGCACAAGTATGAGCTCTTGTTGAAATCTTTGGATCAATGTAGATGGGTTCTAGATACATGAATTAGTCCAGAATGTCCATGGAAGATGTTAGTTATGAAAGTATATAATGGTCCATTTCTGTAGACATACTTATATGTTAATGATATCTTTTAAATGAAGGTGAGTACATTTTATTTAACTGGAGTAATGGAGACAAAATTATGTGCAGTAACTGAATAACCTATGATATGCAAAATGAATGTCATTTGTATATATGTGAAATAGCAAAGGACTTCTAGGGAGCATTGCACATACCATGGTGGTTGTATGATGGTGGCAATGACCTGTGTTTAAGGAGATTCACCTATGTTATGGTAATATAAGTATGCGATATAAAATGTATCATTATGTATGAAGTAGGCCCTTTTGATCATTTTAATTTACTGGCCAGGTTATTGTATTTTTCATTTATGTTGTAATAATTTCAGTGGATCAATACTAAAAGTACATGTACATACTAAACAGATACTTTACTTTTTTGGCTAGTGGTGTATGTTTAGGGCCTACTTAAATGGCTCCTGGTGCACCGATTATTAATACTTTTTATATGACTACATGTAGCAACGGACACTGTCAAATGGTTCTTAGTCTTGAACATACTTTACATATTTATCTGGCTGCTTGCTGCTGTTGTATTTATTATCACATACATAGTACTGCAATACAAATGTATGTACCCAACCCAGTTGGCATGGTAAACTCCTCATGTCACATTGTATAAAGCTGTTGGTAGTTTACAACTTAAAATGCACTGACTGTCCTGAAGATTGTGGTAATGATTCTGTGCTCTTATATTGCTTACCAAGCTTACTCCAAGGTTAAACTCAATATGAGCCATATTATGCATATGTATGCATGTATGTATGTACGTACACTTCATAGTGATGTGTATAGAAAACATTAAATTAAAACGATGTGTAAAATTGGCATGTAATTTATCACAAGAATATCATACTGGATGGATGTCTGGTATTGAATTGATGGATAATCTAATACATGAGTATCGACCTAATGTTCTGTGTTTTTCTCAGTTTTTTCCTGTTGGCTTTTGCCCTCTGAGTTTGGAGGTTTGCCGATCAGTCTAGGGCATAAGTTGATAAAAGTCACAGTGAGTGAAGAAGATTCTCCATCTTGTGGTGAATATTTCGGTAAGAGTAACATTTCCTCTCGCACAGCTGAGTACAAAGTACAGTGGTGTGGGGCATGCGTATATTTCATACACATGTTTTGGTGGTTCCTGTCGGTGGTGTCGATCTGCAGAGTGTTTTCCTCTCAGAATAACCCTTTCCAGAAAATGGTTTGGATAAGCAGTATACTTAAACCACTATAAGTGTACATCAGCGAATCTACATGTATAGTGTGTGGTGTAAGAATGGCAATGTGTGCTTGGCGTCATGCAGAAGACATGTAGGCCCCAGTCTTGCGACTGCACTTGAAGCTATAGCGTTCACTCGGACGTGAATTTGGATAAATAGAGTTATGGCAGCCAGCATGAAGAGTTTGAATATAACTATGACAGTTACGTAAGTTATATGAAATAACCCAAAGCGACAGATTTATTACTACAATATGATTTACGACAGTCAGTATCCTGTTTTGTGCAGGTTTTGTTTGAAGCCTTGAAAATGAGCTAGCCAAAGTGTTCAGGACTAGTCCAGTGTATTACCAGTGAAGTTATGATGGGGTACACGTACATCTGTGGCACACTTGTGTCTTAATTACGGGTTAATATGTCTCTGACTGAATCCTTCAAGGCTGGCGACCCGAAATTATTTTTTGACCTCGTGGATGGAGGTTAGTGAATGTGAATACGTTAAATGATCAGAGTGTAAAGTGTTGTAATGTCCACATAGTTCATCAGACAAATATTAAGATTTCATCACGGTTCATGACAAATCGGCATGGTATCTATAACTTTGTAATCCTCGTGTCACCATGAAAGCTTTGACTTTAATGGCGTTTGACCTTGGGCTTTTATATTAGTGTGCAAGCGAGGAGGTTGTCACTTTTATAAGGAACAGTGAAATTTTCTGTGGTTAAAATGTTAAGGCTGTTGTTACTTTACACATACAGCCTACATATATGTGCAGAAAGATCTTTTGTATTAGCCTTGGGAAAGATTCTTTCCGTGGAGCCATGTGCCACATGCTCTGTATCAGGTCATGCTATGTTGTAATTACTATGTTCTGGAAAGATTCCAAAATAAAGGGTTTCCAGATAAATGCCATTATTTCCCTGTATACACTAAAAAAATAATCTGTTAATTTTAACACAGTCTGTTGTCTGAGTGATGCTAGAATGTATTCCGTTATTATAACAAAATATTCTGTTATATTCAATATAATGCCCTGTTAATCTACTAGAATCTTTATGTTGAATATGTGTATTATATTTATCAGAATAACCTGCTGCAATAACAATACATAGTAGCATCACCCAGATAAAAGACTTTCTGTTAAAATTAACAGATTAATTTTTTGAGTGTTAACCTTTGTCGAAGATGAAACAGATTGTTCTGGCTCTGTGTACATTCGAGATAGGTTTAACCCAATAATACTATTCCTGACCATCGCTGATCCCATGGCGACATGTTTTGTCACATAGATCTATGTGATTAAGGGGTTGCCCTTTCCAAATCACAAAAAAGCCTAAATAAAAAATGATTTCCAAATACATTGAAATGAATTCAAGATATCAAATAAACGAAAAGTTGATATATGGCTTGAATCCCTTTTGAGTTCGTAATAGCGTTAGCGAAATAAGACGTGAAACAAAGCTGGGTTATTGTCTAAAGTTGAACAGGAATTTGGAAATACACTTGTCATTCCGTCCTTTCCATCCGCTGTTTGATTTGTATGTCTAAAACCAGTTAAAGGCATTTCTTTCGTACGATGGTTGGGATATATCTCTTGAATTCCTTTTGAGACACGTGCCCATTTTGGCGTGTTAATTTATGTTAAGAAAATGCATACTCTCTAAAAATGTGACGGTTTACCACGTGCTAGAGTATTTCACGACAAGACTCGAATCCTGATGTGACGATCTTTATGGATATGTTGAAAAAGGTATATCAGGAAAAGATTTGAGATATCAGAAATACATGATCCCTATTTATCAACATAACCCTGCATTTGAGATAACAGACTGGTTTTGAGGTCACGCAAATGTTTCGACATACGTAAAATTGTTTTTAAATAAATCAAATCAGTCCTCAAAGGACCGAAATGGCGTTGCTATTCTACATAATAGCGATAAAGAGCCACGTACGTAAGCAAGCGAAATTTAGCTGAATAAGATGTGATGTTATTGTCTTAAGTGGCAGAGGAACTTGGTAATGCTCTTAATGAAAGGCACTCCAAGGCACCTCCTTCAAAATTGCCTTGCCAGAGTTGATTAACGTACGATGGTTGGGAATGGTTTTCGCTGTCTATCTCTCATTTTTTAAACTATGGTAATGGAATGTAAATGTATTATATAATCTCTGCATCTGCAGTCAATGTCCAGTCAATCTGACGTACGTGCGCTCACGTACTTGTGTATATTGTACCAAATATATGCACAGATGACCACCTGCATGGCGTGACCGTGCACCTTTCATGTGTCCATTTACGAACACACAGCACGACGTTTTCACTTTTGAACGGACTCGTCTCGCTTTGCTTATTTTGTTGAAGTAACAGTAATGAAGTGCTGTGAAGGGTTACGCTTAAGGACTGAGGAAAAGTTAATCTTATTTATATGGAATGTGGACATGTTTTGACAGGGCGGGTCGATCTTAAATCTTTCTTTCTGAGTGCACCTCAGATAGGCAGAACCCACACCAAAGCCCACTGATCCCGTTAATCTTGATACGAGCGTTGATGTTCCTGGTATGAATGTCCTAATACTGTTACCTCTAAATGAGATAATGAGTGCGAAATGTGTTGCCAGAAATCAAAAACGAAAGGGACGTTGTGACTCGCACAAGTAGGCCTAGCAAGGTAAGCATAACTGCTGTTAGAAACAAGCATTATATACTGTTGGTCAGCACGAATGGTGTTGCATATAGCGGATGTCGATACGAAAGTGTATTGTGTTCAGATACTTACAGGTGAAAAGATGTCACAGTCTTGTTTGCGGTATTCAAGGGGCTTATGCTATGCTAGCTCAAATTTGACAAATTTTAGATTCACATTGGTTCTTCTACAGATAAATTATTTAAAAATGCCCATTTGGTTGCATTGTTCTGATCCTTGTTGTAGATGCACCGACAGACTGGTGTGGAAATGTGCCACAGGATGAGTGTCGCTTACTTCTGGGTATCTTTATTACCAAAGTTGATTAAATGATATGTTCAGCATGTGATTCTTACACCAATGTATCCATAATCCATAAGTGCAATACTGGCACTCACAACATACATCATAGTATATATACTAATATTTCTTCCATCAAAATGCTGATCACTTTCGATGACAAGAGCTGTTTTTGTTATTTTTAAATATATTCGGTATATCAGAATTGTTGTGATGGTGTACCGATACCCGCTTGGAAGTAGGATGGATATGTAATAACATAGGCCTACTGGGATTTTTTTTTTTTTTTTATAGCTGTATGGTTTTAAATTGTACAGATGTAGGGACTGTATGAACATAGGCATATTAGCTGATGTTATTGTACATGTATATGGTCTGGTGTTTAACTTGTGATACGAGATGACAATCAATCAACATGTATGTAACCTAGATGGCGTTGTATGTTTGCATTTTCTCACCTTCTGACACATTCTTATGCTGTCATGTTTACACCTGGCCATTAATTTATATCTACGTGTATTGCCTGCAAAAGAGTCGAGCTGAGACACCCCTGGCTGTGAAGTATGATGTGTTAGAGGTCGAAAGCTGACATGACATACATTCATTTACAGGCAAGCTTATCCAGAGAACTTTCACCAAACATGTGAAAGCAATTGCAGTGTGGAGAGATCGGTTTGTTTGACCTATGGCTTAGTGTGTGTAGGCCATACATTTTTTGTTTATTTTTTCTTCTTGTTTTCTTTGGTTTTTGGGTTGATGTTTTTTGCAGTCAAGGTTGCAGGTCCCCTATGCATGTATGTCTAACTCTACTTTACTTAACTTTACTGTTTGGTTAGGGCATTGGGTTCTTACTCGGCATTCTTTTTTCTTATAACACTGTTGGTTGCGATCATTCGTCGAACATGCGTTTCCCTCCATGGCGTGGTAGTGTATATACCGTCTGCAAAATATATTACCTTGTATGTAGGGTAGGTCTATATGTGAATCTAAAGATAATGTGTTATATTAACATAGTATCGTACTCTCGGAATATTATCCCAAGAATATTTCTTTGAAGTGCGGATTTGCCAGACCATACCTGCGTGGACACAGGTTTTTGACAATATAATTATGAATTAACTTACCCTTAACTTATTAACTTACTGGAAAGCATTGGGCTGCGAAGTTTTCTTTCTAATACAGAAGATGTCATTGCATTTTAAGGTAGAGTATATTTGTTGACATGGTCCATTTACTTAATATGATCTCTCCATTCGAAGTATATTATGGTTTTTAATAATCGAAGAACTATTCCAATTAAATAAAATGAGGCATGTAATGATATGCAAAGTAGTATGAGAAAGATCTTTGTAGATGAATGTGTATATGCTTCATCAAGAATGTACAGGAAGTACCTCAGCTATTACCAGTAACCCCTAAAAGTTTCTTATCTAGGCATATATTTTGACATTTTCCGTATATGTCGTCACCTTGATCTGTAAGGTTAATGTTACATAGGCCTATTTAAATTGCAGATACCTGGATAGTTTCATGAGCCGTCCTAGTAAAACGTTATAGTGTGAGATTGACTCGCATTATAGTGTGAGATATATACTCGCATACATGCTTCATCTAACTCCATGTGCTCTTCAGGTGTTGTCATAAAGAACTTACAAATGTTCTCCTCTACAGTGACTTCATATACATTTATTATTATATAAACGACTACCGCGCAATCTGGTTTAGTTTTGCTTATTATAATGTAGGTATTGTACAGCTATACAATACAAGGACATAGGCCTACATGTAAATGCATTTGTGTCACACCAACAATCGGTGCGTTGAGTTCATGATAGCTTTGTTTAATTGTAACGACCCTTAGCGCACAGTGGACCAGTTTTGGAAATGCAATTGGGTACACACAAATAATTGTTCCACTGACCTGTTACTTGAACAAATCTAGACATAGGTATGCGGTGTAAAGATAAAGATCGGTCTATGGTGCGTGCAATTATCGGTTCAATTATTTGCCAAGCTTTGAAAGCACATGTCTGATACATTGAGTGCAACTAATAACACTTTAACTCGAACTGCGTGAAGCCATAATGTTGGTATTGGACAACACTGGGCCATGTGTTCATGTTCGCGAGTACACATCTTGAGTTTGTTGTCATGTCGGATTTATCCTTTCCTGTTGAAAGCTCGTGTGCGCCTTTCGTTCCAAAAAGTTTGGTAAAGAGGCCCTTGCCAAGGCTTGCCAGAACAAAACCGCCCTCCAGTATCATTTTGTGCGACTCCGAGGACGAGTTATCGGACTTGATCACAGTATCAGATAAGGGTATATATCTGTAAATTTTTGTGGCTTGTGAAAACATACAGTAATTCAGTAATTGTAATGATTGGTTAAATGAAAGAAAATTGATTGTTATTTGTGATGTTTATATTTTACGTCCAAACCTAAGCTATTGTACATACTGGCTTATCGCATAACGTATAGCCATACTTACACCATCGTATGGATCATTGATCTTAGAATGGCAGGTGGGTTTAAAATGGCATCATGGTTTAAAAAAGCTCAACCAACGCCGATCCATTAATATAAGATAACCAAATAACCAGGCACTCATTCGTTTATTGCAATCTTGTTCCAGCGGTTGTAGTAAAATGTATCAACGATACTGCGTGGTAGTACTTTATATACTTTCTTAGTTCTGTGGTGGTTTATGTTATACCTCGTGTTGTGGAATTTATTTATTTATTTATTTGATTCGTGTTTTTACGCCGTACTCAAGAATATTTCACTTATACAACGGCGGCCAGCATTATGGTGGGTGGAAACCGGGCACAGCCCGGGGGAAACCCACGACCATCCGCAGGTTGCTGATGGACCTTCCAACTTACGGCCGGAGAGGAAGTCAGCATGAGCTGGACTTGAACTCACAGCGATTGCATTGGTGAGAGGCTCCTGGGTCATTACACTGCGCTAGCGCGCTAACCGACTGAGCCACGGAGGCCCCCATGTTGTGGAATTGGCCTTGCGATTATTGATATTGTTAAAATGATGGATCTTATCTGTGTAAAAAAAAAATGAACTCGATGCAGCGTAAAATGACCACAGGTCGTAACTATTTAGGCGACTGAATGCAGTTAAAATGATCATGGTTCATACTTATGTGAGCTTCCCAATTCAGTTTAAAATGACAATGGATCTTGCCTGTATGAACAGCTGCGTTTTATGTAAAAAGGTGTAAAAAAATCTCATGTATAAGGAATCAAGAATTTTCACTTCATATTGGACATTTGTTCGGGTTTTCAATTGAGAACTTCATTATCAGCGACATTACATGTCTGAAAACTCATTACTGATTAAATTCACCAAATATTTTATCGTGGGCAATTGAATTTAGTGTAAAATGACTGCATTCATAATAGCAGTGCGAGCAAGTGACAACAGGGTAAAATAACCAAATATCTTAGCTGTAATCAACAGGATGCGGTGTAAAAATTTCCCAAGACCTTAACTGTGATCAACTGGATGCAGTGTAAAAATAACCATGGATCTTAGCTGTGTGATGAACTGTATATAGGGTAAAAATGACCATATATCTTATGTGTCTGATCCACTGGATGCAGTGTAAAAATGACGATAGTCTTAGTTGTGTGATCTACTGGATGCAGTGTAAAATTTAAAATAAATTTTAGCTGTTTGATTCACTGGATGCAGAGTAAAAATGACCATAGGTCTTAGTTGTATCAACTACTGAATTTTGTGTAAAAATGACCACAGATCTTATATGTGTGATCAAAACTGGCTGCTGTATAGATCTTAGCTGTGATCAACTGGATACAGTGTAAAAATGATCAAAGTTCTTAGCTTTGTGATCAACTGGATGCAGTGTGAAATGACAACAGATCTCAGTTACCGGATCAACTGGATGCAGCGTAAAAATGACCACAGATATTGTCTCTGTAATCAACTGGATGCAGTGTGAAAATGACCATAGATCTTAGCTGTGTGATCGATTGGATGCAAGGTAAAAATGACATAGATCTTGGTTGTGCGTCCAATTTGACGCAGTGTGAAATGACGGTAGATCCTAGCTGTGTGATCAATTCGCTAAATTTATTCAGTGTTTCTTCTCCAATCTTCGTTATCAATGAAGGAATTAGTGCAAATCCAACACTGGATCTGGGTTATATATAGTACAAAGGCTGCGATACATGTATACACCGGCACTTATTATTCATGTATGCATTTCAGCCATTTTGGATATATTTCTTGTTTTATATTGACGATACTAAATTGAATGTACATTATCGTTGTCGTTTTGAAGATTTCGAGTACATATAAACGTGTAATATTTTGTCCCATTGCAATAATTGGGTCATTTGTTGGCAAGAAATCAATCGATTCTAACTTATTTATATAGTTAAGGTAGAAAAGTCTACCCATTATCTATTATAAACATGTACTATCTTTGTTCGGCCTACTGAGGCCGTTTATATAAATGGCAAATGCAAACAGTCTAACCAGTGTTCTGATGGACATATACGTGTAAAGCCCCATACTCGTGAGATAGCCTGCAGCCTAAAGAGCCGATGTAAGTATAGAGACATACAGATATGGACTCCACCTGTATAGCTCTTTCATTCTAAGAATTAAGGTATATTATTTTAAATATTGAATGGTGTCTTGCGTGAGCGATGGACCTATTCTGTTGAATCTTTTCTCCTTGTCCATAGTGGTATGAAATATATTACTGCACCTTACGTCCTTGTGAGAATGGTGTTGATTTGAGTCGTTGACGTGTTGCTATGCTTGTAACTACGCACATGATGGTACAACCTGCACGCTAGTCAAGAGACACAATGCATTCTATAAAGCACGTGCTTTATCGTGTATTGAGGTTTCACAGTTTGATCTGAGACATTCAAATTTCGAAGAAGTGATGTAGAATATACCTGGTACTGCAGACTGTTTGATCATGGCATAATGGATTTTACTCTGGACACTGTAAGAAAATAAATCAAACCTCAACGACTCGCACCTATTTTCGGGAGTAGGGGCGCAAAACCAAACTTAAAGTAACCTCATACAATTAAAAAACGGATACAAATTTTATTCAAACGTGTTCGCTAATCTGTTTTCTTTTGTTAAGTAACAACGTTCAGAAAGAAGTTGGGAAAACAGTTGATATATGTGCTTTTTCTCAGAGTGGAAACGTATTTTAACTAATCTATCAGATTACTATATGATCAAGGGGTCTGGTCAACGGCTATAAGTATAAAAAACTTAAGTGAATGCGTTTCATTCGTTAATTCTTGTTAGTTCAGGATAGGTTCTTCTGCTTAATCGTATGAAATTGCATGGATTCGTGGACTATAAGATATAGGCCTACTACTTGCTGTTAAGTTTATTGGATGAGGACCCCACCATAATGCCGGCCGCCGTCGTGTAACTGAAATATTCTTGAAGTACACCGTAAAACACCACTGAAATAAATAAATACTATCTTGATCGCTGTAACAAGAGGTTATGTAGGTATTGTAAGACTTACCAAACAAAAAACCCTTCTGTTAGAAAGCTTCTTATATTTTTCGCTTGGTGCAGAAACAGCTTTAGCCTAATATCGGATAACGATCACCGAAATCTGTTCAATAGACGCAGGCGCACGCCATTAAATCTGCAGGGAAGGTACACAATCCACAACTGTTGGTCCTACACCAGAGTGCCTGTGGCATTTTGTTTGTCGCGCGGAATCACTGTTATACTTACATATGTACATTACCGCGAGCCTCCGTTAATGTAGGCAAAATGGCTATTTCTCAAACAAGTACAAGACTGGATACGACAATTTCTCTGCCAGGGTATGAGCTTTACTTCAAAACGTGATTATAAGTCAAGAAGAAAGATAGACCGAGACTTTGTATACCACCTTACCTGAAAGATACCATTCATGTCTCGAAGGCGTTCTAAAACACAATTACCGCTGACTAACGGTGCCGGTAAGTAACATAGGTTTAGAGGGAATAGTAAGCCATTCATTCTTTGATGAAGGTTGAATTCTCTTAACTGCTATACGCAGTAAATGTTGGTTCACAAGATAGCTCGATTTTCTTGTGTCCTTATATATTAAATGTAATGACAACGCAGCATTTTGAGCAATCCTAGACCAGTGAAGTCTGATAACTTTCAACTGTCATCATTGCATTTTTTTTACCTAATTCCGCTATGGTGCTAAGGGTCGAATTTCCTCTCAGTGTTGCTGTTTTTTTATGTTTTGCAATACAAAAGCTGGAGTGAGAAAATATGGTAATTTTAGCATTTATATAGCCTTTGACTCTTGTTGATGAACCGGTGTACCTGTGGAAAGATGGTGAAATCTGTTTCCATATCCTTATTATCTGCGACGTCAAATATCGTGCATTGGTGTCTTTACTAGTTTATAACCGTCAAACTGCCGGTACATCGTAACAAGGACGACATTTGTGGCACAAGTGGTGTATATCGCTGTATATAAAATCTGAGGTGGGCGGACCCATAGCAGACATAATAAAAGTTATCGCCCTTATTCGATACACCGTGAAACTGTGGATGATTTCTCTTCGTAAGACACCTGAACCTTTACAAATCGAAGCCTACGATAATCTATCTGACCCCCCCCCCTCCCCACCGTTCCCCTCCATCAAAAAAAGCTGACAGCCATCATATAAATGAAAAATTATTTAACATGACGCGAAAGCAATATGATAAATATTTCTTGTTTTCAGTTTTTAGATTTAACTTAACTGAGGTCTTGTATGTAATAAAACACAGAGATGAAGCTGTGTAGATCATTGCCTTTCCGCATTGCCTTTCCGCTCCGTTCTCATTTTGTTCACGGGGTCTTGATGAATATTTGTATTACACTTCATATAATAAACAAATAAATATGTATAAATAAATAAATGAATGGAACATGTAACTAATTAGATTTAGGGATGCTGTTGGCTCCATAGACCAGAATTGAGGAAACTCTACCTCACTTGTGCTCATCATCAAGGCTTAATTTATCTGAATTTCTTTTTTCCAGGCCAAAATGGTTGGTATGCTTTAGTAATGGCAGGGCTGGAAATCCACGACGCAGCTGCCACAGGAGATTATGATACTCTAGAGGAATGCGTTAAAAGCGGGAAATTTGATGTCAACCTGAAAGATGTGGAATGGAACAACAGAACGGCACTTCACTGGGCATGTGCTAAAGGTGAGACAGCTTCAACAAATGGAACCGAAGGGGTCAGGTAGCCAATGGAAAGGACACTGAATCTCGTTTATCATTCGCGGATTTGTCTGTCAGTTACTCAGATGTCTCACATTTAAATACCTTTCACATATTTCTCAAAATACTTTATTTTATTAATAGGCCCTATATCCAAAATCAATTTGATCAATTCATCGATAATTCAAATTATCCATGTACGGTACTTATATAGGGACCCTGGTTGAAGAAATGTACCTGTTAAAATATGAAATGTGTGAATGTTGAAGGTTATGTAGAGTGCATCCGTCTGCTCCTCGACAATGGAGCCAAGGGTACCGCAAGAACGGACACCGGTTGGACGCCAGCTCACTGCGCCGCGGAAACGGGAAAGCTCACATCATTGAGAGCCCTGAATAACGCCGGGGTACCGGTCGATTTGAAGGACCGCTATGGAGACAGACCCAGGGCAATCACGGAGGTCTACGGCCATAAGGAGTGTGCAAAATTTTTATTCCTGTAAGTACACGTCTATTAAAGTACATACGTGAGCGATTACAATTTCAACGGTGTACAGGGTCACAGCTTCTGTGTGCATAGTACAAGAGAGAAAATAATATCTTTTCCAAATGTGCAAATTTACTGAAAAATCTTTAACCCAGTAGGTTCCTCTGTTGTTCTATTCCGTAAGAGTCCTAAGTAAATATATATGCATTTCAATTACTTAGTGTCTGGTTCTATAGTTACAAACAGCAGTGTGTTTGTAACTCCGCAATACATTCCACCACGACTTGGTCCGGCATTTAAAGGGTAATCCAATAAACATGCCTTGGTGGTGGTCAAACCTGATAATATAGACGTGCTTAAATTTTCCACCACCACTGTGTACTCTATATAAACATTGACGTCTGAGTAATGTTTAATAATCTTCGCCTCATATTCTGGTAAGGATCCATTTTCTTGTGACGAAATTGTTTCGCCATTGTTTTCTGGTCGAGGAATTTGACCTATTTGACTATCATAAAGGACTGGACTAATTTTGGATACTCTGTCTGAAAGAAAGATCAAATCTACATTTTGAGAGCACGAAATTCCCATGGTATCGTCAGTTAATAGTTGATCAGCTCAGGTTTTGACATTATGACGGTTGAGTAAGGATATAGTCCTCATCAGCCGACATTAGTATGTTCATATCGTAATCAAGCGCTCTGATTAGGTAAACGGTGAAAAGGTTTTTTCTTGTAACACAAGGACCCACCACCCACGAGATAACTTTTTGGTCTACACCATCTCCCAGCTCCGCCTTTCGGCAAATACTCTTGTGTTCAACGTTCAATCTCTATATTAATCCTGTGGGCTTGCTACTTGTTTGTTTTCATCTCTTATCTCTTATTATCTCTTTATGCAGGGCTGAAATCGAATGGGCGGATAAACGATTGCGATTGGATAATATAGAAGGATCTGACTACGAATCGGAGGCGGATACGGAAGGTTCTTGACGGTTTTGTCTTCGACGCTTGTTCCAAGATATCTACAATGCCAATCCTGGTTTACATTCACAATTTTTTGGACTGGCGTACAGCAATCTAACTCTTCTCAGTGAAGAAAGGACCTTGTGAGAAGTACAGTGTACAAATGCGGTATTATCATGAAGTGAATAATGCTTCATGCAATTATTTACTCATTGGGCCTAATATTGTACATTCTTGATACTCACCGTCCGAAAATTTCAGAAAAAGTTAGAGATGTAATTACCTGTTTATTTCTAAATGCATAGTTTTACATATAATGGCATCAAAAATAGGCCCATTACATTATTAATTTCCTCTCGGAGATGTTTCCATCATGCTTTCTTTTATTAGCTCATGTTCCATATTTTCAATACGCACATTTTCTGCTGAGAAAATATGTTTAGTGGTGATGTAGTGTATACATGTATTTTAAGCAGAGGCTATATCCGTGACTTTACCCAACAGAATACACACATTCTACAGTATTATACTTTGAAACCTATGGCGCATGAATAAAACATTGCAAAATTCGCCTGCTATATTTTATTATTATTATTGGCTATTTACCCCTTCATATATGTATATATACTTGAACATGATGGAAGTAATACATAAAAGCTGAAATACATATTGTAGACTATGCAGTAGATCTAAAATTCAGGAACACAATACACATAGTTATTTCTCGTCGTAATATGACTGATAAACTGCGTTTAAACCCAAGCATACATACATTTAAAACTTTTTTCATATCAAGTAATATAAATATTAATATACACCTTATATACGCGGTGAGATAAACAAGTAGTTTTTAAAATAATAACAGATACAATTATCATGTCATGTAGTCTATTCTATAACAAATCTCCAAACAGGCGTTTTTTACGATGAAAACATACTTGGCATTCTGTGATAGATTAAATTGATTAAGTAACTGAAAGTTGTCTGCATAGTGTGGCATATTTTGTTAAAAGGAGTAGTAAGATCAATCCAATTTGTAAGAAAAGTACAAGTGTATCAACGATATTATATAACAGCCACACAGCGGAAACTGATCAACATGAATTTTTTGATTGAATTCTGTGGAAGTACATTTATATTTCAAACTAGGATTTCGGAATAAAACCAACATTTATGGATGATTTTAAAAATGTACGAATATGTGCCAATTACACTGACAAATATCCCATGAAAAGTTATATTTAAATAAGTCTTATTATGACACTTGTTGATTGACGGGAAAAAAATATATCTTTTTTTAAAATATATAAAAAGTTTGTAATTTGCTTTCCCTAAATTCACTCTTTTCAGATTTGTGATCTAAACGTTATATTTCGAAATAATGAGGACGTTGATTTCACCTGAACAGCAATACACTGGACCAGTTTGAAAAAGTGAATCCACATGTGCAATCCGGCTTGATTGGAATATAACCAACGCTTGCGTGCCTATAGGGATTGGGATGATGCAGTTAAAGAAAAATACCTGTACACTTAAATTCTTCCCACTTTTACTGTTAACAGCCTATAGAAAACATTTATCTTTCTGCTTGTCAGAAAGAAGAAGTTGAACTGTCGCGAGATTCAATCAGTACTTCTAAACCATGTATCTTAATAAGTACAACGCACAATACTTTCCAGATCATTTCATTGTATTCAAATTGACACACTTAAATCAAATAGTGCAAGGATTGTGGTTTTTTCTTACTCATATGCCGATGGCAACAGAGGCCACAAATTTGGGAGGAAAGCTAGTCCGACAAGTAGCATGTCAACTGTGCATGCGTGTTGGGTAGCGGATGAATATGTTGATGCCGACGGGTGAACATGGGCAAAATGTCTCTGCTTCGAAGTAGTCCCCTTGGAAACGGCAAGTGTTGTGGGCAATGATGATGTAGACTCTTTGAAACATCCCGGTGATCCAGGATCCTTCAGATCTCGTAAAACCTCACTGGTGACGTTAATCCAGAAGGTATGCGCATCCTGAACAAACGTGGCCCTGGATAAATAAGGAAGATGCACAGAGAATTATATATTCAGTTTTTCAGGGCTGTCCTCGAATAATCCAACGTAAATAGATATGACCACTTTTGTCATCGTTCCAAAACATTCTTGCTGTAGCTCTTGTTGACATTGTACTGCCTGGAGAAAGCAGGTCAATTAAAACCTGTCTTGAACTGATGCAATTGTATCTTCCCTGTGTTCAGATGTGACGATGGGCTCGGATAAGATAAAACAATGTTCTCATGTAAAGTAATTCTAAGCAATCATGTGAAGGAAAAATATCTGAATCATTTAGAAAAAGTGCACAACTTATAACTGTAGACGTTTTAAAATACACAATAATGATAATCAAATGAGACTAACATATACACAAAACTGATTTGGAAAGTAAAAAACTTTTTTGCCTCCATAATACAACACTGTCATTACAAAATTAACTAAATATGTGATATATTAAAAAAAAACATATAGGCTTACAGTATGGGCACAAACAAAGTCGTTGTGCTCTGAGTTAAGTTGTATGGCATATACCCTATTGGAAGTGATTTAAACTATATTCACCATAAGTTTTAATAATATGAATAATTTTTCTTTTACATACACAGACCATCTTTGTTCACAGAGCCAGAATAAAGAAAAGAATATTTCAGTAGTTATACTCACTGTAGGATAACATGGCCAGAAGATATCACCGGGGCCGTCCAATAAAGTGTGTTTGAAAATTTCTTGTTTCTTGACTTGTGCGTTATCGTAGACTGAAGATATGAAAAAGGACGAAAATGCAGTTGATGCAGAATTTACTCCACCAGAACACACCTTAATTTATATCAGCATTTATTTTACTCAAGGTAGAAAAAATATGTTGTCTTAAATAATTCCTTTGGCAATCTCAATCCATGACCAGAATCTGTAATGGATAATCCCGGCAAGCGACCTGCCCTTGGCCGCTAAGGCCGCGTTTTGGAATACCGGTACAGCTTATAGGCCGGCACGGATGTGAAAGACTTTATACCTCCGCAGATTTATCAGCTATCTGGAGAGGTGCAATGTTTTTTGTTTTGTTTTTTAGATCTTTTTCGCCCGGATTCCATCTTGCAAAGCCTGACCATCCTGGGATAAAATGTAGCTTTATCGTGGAGAATAGATGACGGATGGTTGGGTTTTGTTTTTGGGAGGTGCATATCCTTGTATATGCTCCATGGTTACTTCGCGACTTCCATGAACTGTGTGGACATAATATGCTACATGGTTACTGATAAACCTAAAGGCAAAACGATTTCCATGAACTGTGTGGACATTATATGCTACATGGTTTCTCATAAACCTAAAGGCAAAACGAGTTCCATGAACTGTGTGGACAATATATGGTTACAGATAAATCTGAAGGCAAAACGATTTCCATGAACTGAGTGGACATTATATGCTACATGGTTACTGATAAACCTAAAGGCTAAACGATTTCCATGAACTGTGTGCACATTATATGCTACGTGGTTACTGATAAACGTAAAGCCAAGACGACTTCCGTGAACTGTGTGGACATTATATGCTACGTGGTTACTGATAAACGTAAAGCCAAGACGACTTCCGTGAACTGTGTGGACATTATATGCTACGTGGTTACTGATAAACGTAAAGCCAAGACGACTTCCGTGGACTGTGTGGACATTACATGCTACGTGGTTACTGATAAACGTAAAGCCAAGACGACTTCCGTGAACTGTGTGGACATCATATGCTACGTGGTTACTGATAAACGTAAAGCCAAGACGACTTCCGTGAACTGTGTGGACATCATATGCTACGTGGTTACTGATAAACGTAAAGCCAAGACGACTTCCGTGAACTGTGTGGACATTATATGCTACGTGGTTACTGATAAACGTAAAGCCAAGACGACTTCCGTGAACTGTGTGGACATCATATGCTACGTGGTTACTGATAAACGTAAAGCCAAGACGACTTCCGTGAACTGTGTGGACATTATATGCTACGTGCTTACTGATAAACGTAAAGCCAAGACGACTTCCGTGAACTGTGTGGACATTATATGCTACGTGGTTACTGATAAACGTAAAGCCAAGACGACTTCCGTGAACTGTGTGGACATTAAATGCTAAGTGGTTACTGATATAGGGAAATCTTGTGGATATTATCAGACAAATCGACAAACCAGGTGGACATTATATGCTACGTGGTTACTGATAAAAGGCAAATCTACTTACATGCACCATGTCGAAGCAATGCCTTGTTTGTAGGTCTGTGCCTCCATACGTGAACACACCGATCGGGCGGCTAGTGTTCGTGTCACAACCAACCGGCCTGGCTTGCAGATATATACCCCGGTAAAATGCCGTCTCTCCCAAACTTTCAATAATCACTAAATGAGAAGAAAACTAGAGGTGGGTGTTGACTGATTGATACAATGAATATAAATCTGGCCAAGTTTAATTATTTTCTTTGACACAGATGGACAGGGACCGAAAGAGTTAATAGCAAACGTATACAAAGTGAAGGCCACGAATGTATCTTAAACACACATTCCACACTAACGAGAAACGACCACAAAAAGTCAGCTACACCCGGTTTAGATTTTCAGCCACCACTGGAAGATATATAAATTCTTTGCCAAGAGTTGGAGTGTTTAACAGAACCTATTTTGTGTTATAAGCACCTTACTATACAATTTCCCGTACAAGAAATTACCAACAAGTCAACAGTAAGATAACCATCAAACCGTCAATAGTCTGGGATTTATACATGTAGCTACACTGTGGGAAGGTATCTCTGGAGATTTATCATGGATGTGCCTGCATGTCGTAGTGCGGTGGATGTCTTTAGGCTATATTCCCGGTTTACTCCACTATGATAAACGTGATCGCTGTTATTATTATATTAGCATGGGAGGCGGATGAGGAAATCATCGCACGATCGCTCCATTGAGGGGCGATGGTACGATGATGCGAAGAGATGGCACGAAGCGATGATACAATGGTAAGAAGCGATGGCAAAAAGCGATGAAATGATGCTACATCGTGCCATTGCTTCTCAGGGTGACACCAGTTACCTAAACTGGTATCGACTTAATCTAAATCCTGTTTCTGACACTTCTATATTTGACATTTTAGTGTAAAAAAACCTTCATAAATGAATTTTATTTTATCTTTATTAGTATATGATCTCACAGGCAGAAGGGTTTAAAGCTGTTTGTTAGATAATTTTGTCATAAGAGACAATGCAGTCTATTCGCCGAGACAGTAGACTGTGTTACTGCGTGGAGTTTGTTCAATCCGCGTGTTGGTGCATTTAAAACAAATTAGTCTCAACGCCCATTGTCCAGCATGCAATTTATTCTTGAATAATTATAACGTGACCCGAGGTAATGGGTCCTTGGTGTTGAAACTAGACTTATGGTGTTTAACATTATGAATTAGATAAAGTATTCAAGCAGCGTTTTCCTTGCAATAATATACACGTACAACATGTCAGCGTGTCGAGCTTGTGGTGTTACACGTCACTAACGACAGACAATTTGGGTAGCGAGCATTGCTGATTTTACAGACAGCTGAATATAGGCGACTTGCTAAAAGAGATAGATTGTATAGTAATAAAATGTATGTACCATAATACACCACGTCACTTAAGGCCGATTGCGCAATGGCACGAAGATTCCAGCATCGTATCATCGCTTCGTGCCATCGTACAATCGTTTCGTGCCATCATACAATCGTTTCGTGACATCATACCATCGCTTTGTGCCATTGTGCCATCGCTTCGTGCCATCGCTTCGCATTATCGTGTCATCGCCGGGCGATGGAACGATGGTACGATGGTACGATGATGGCCTTATCCGGCTTTTATATATAAGTGAAATATTCTTCAGTAAGTCAATCATATAAATGAATTATCTTATATTTTGTAAATTGATCTCACGTCCACTATTTAGGCCTAATGCCTATATATCCCAAATTCGGGAAATTACGTCCAACATAAATCTTTGGAAATACTTACCTACATACGTTAATTTCAGATTTACCTGGAATGGTTTCTCCTGGACTGTAGGCATTCTTTGCTGTGCGAATTCGGTAAGGTGGACGCGAGGATCTGTGTATGGCACCGTGGCCTATAGGGTACATAGTGGCACAAGCAGTGTCGGGTCCACCCCCGGGGTAACAGGTCAAGGATTCTATCATGCTGCTAATCAGCGTCACCTTTATCAACAAGAACCGAGACTCGCTTTGCCAAATCATATTGGTATAAACCTGAGGCTGAAACGAAAGAATGAACAATTATGACTTAACACCACTTCGGCAGAATTGCTTTTATATCGTGGCGAGATGCTGGAAAGATTTATTTGATTTACGTAGTTGATTGGTGTTTTACGATGAACTCAAGAATATTTAACTTAAACGACTATGGCCAGCATTGTGATGGGAGGAAACCAGGCCTGGGGGATTCTCACTACCACCAGCAAATTGCTGGCAGATCAGATGCTTGAAAGACGTTTAGGACAAAGGCATATGTGAGCTTTTGAATATGGTTGCTGTATACAACTCTTTACAATGTGTTAAGCAATACTTGTAGTATTCAGCTAATGTTTCCCTAATGTGACAGCGGTCAAATTGATATATGAAACCACCATCGTGGAATGTCCAGAAACCTCACGTAAGGGAGCAGCAGAACCAAAAAAAAAAGACAACAGCAACAACAATTATGAAAAAACATTTCATAATAAATAAATAAGACAAATATAATAACAGAGGACAACGCTTGTGTGTAACAGAGGACAACGCTTGTGTTAGTTCTAAAGAGATATACAGCTGTTATCATGTACATATATACTGCCATTAAAACTATAGTCCCTTCTTTTGATGCCTATTCAAACCACAATAGCCAGGATATGGATGAAATATTGCCGATGTGGGGTTTAGCCCTGATTCAGATTGTAGAGCGCTGAACGAGTCAATAACTCTATGAAGCGAGTGTCCATAGCATGGATCTTCTTACATATGAATATCATGGAATCTTATGAGCATGTATATGCCGTAAAACTTTTGTTACATGAGGATACAGCGAGCTAAAGAAGTGGATTTTTTCAGGTGTAGAGATCAGGTATAAGGAAAAATACTTGTCGATTTCTACATGATTTATTTCAACTGCGCCTTTACAGTCTATAAAGTCAACACCATTTAACACACACACACACACATATAGATATAGATTCCTTACTTAGATATAGATTTCTTACTTACCGTTGTATATACTTGTTAAAGTTCACAGTCAGCGTGTTTCACACACATATATAGGCACATATAAGAGCTACAGCGTTACCATCCTGCCAAAACGCGGTGATATTTACAAATAATGCGGCAGATATACATGTAGACAGAAATGCCAAGCTAACTGCTGCTGCGCACATCAGCAAAATGCATCTATATGGGAGTGATCTGACAGGAGATATAATACGGATGCAGTCACAGACAAATCCTTGATGAGCACAGTTTGTTAACTGAGCCAATATTTACCTGGAGCAAACATAGCTAACGGAAGGAGTTGAATTTGTCAGGTTTTACAGTTTAAACAATGGCTCACGTGCTTTTGTTTTATCAGTAAACTGAAATAGTTTTTTCATATTTTATTTAATTCATACGACCCTTGGTGGAAAGGTAGTGGGTCTCCAGCGTGTGGGCTCAGTGCAGCACAGCTACCAGCTGTCGGTGAGGTCGAAAGTTCAAATCCGGTTGTCGGTAATTTTTCCACGTTGTCACTCGACACAGTGAACCAGGCCAAGGTAGTGCCCTATCGTATCTTCCGTGCATGGGTTAATTAGCATACAGTAATTTAAACATGGCCGTCGTAAATGGATTCAGAAACAAAATAAATGAAAGAATCAGAAGTTCAATACCAAATGCTTTCTTCAGACAGCAGAAAGGCTCAAAATGCATTACTTTACTTGCCATTTAAAAGAATCGTTCTAAACGTTGTTTTATTTCGGTATATACAAGTACATGTATGTTTTTGTTTTATTTCGGTATATACAAATTGGGCTTAATGTCGCCTTTCCAAATTTTAACGCTAAGGCTCATTAAGAAAGCAAAAATTATACGAAGGATATTACTAACACCGCATTAATAAGTCTTATACATGTATATGCATGTCGGTCCCCTTACAGTGTTACTCATTAAACACTATCCCAATAATAGAAACACGGCACCAGTCTAATTCAGAATTTATGTATACTTCTATCATTGTATACGGTTGTGCAACATTAAGTTAGGAAACAATATTTGCTTTCAATAACATGTATCTCCTTATATACATGCATGCATTTAAGAACTGTGGTCACATAGGTTTACAAAAACATTTTTAACGCGCTGTGAAAAATTTCCTTTCTGTGATGTTTATACCTGTAACATGAAAACGTGATGCAAACATTTGATATTTCTTTAACAAATACTGGGCAATAAAAACTGTAGCATTTGTTAGATCTCTGTGAGGTATGTCTGCATATCGTGATCTGTTAATGTCGCGCGTTAAAAACAAGCTTCGGCTTACTGACTTTGCTGCATGTATTTGCAGAGAATATTTTACAAGTTTATACACATAGTATACAAAAGCTTAAGTATGTATTATGTGCATGACATCATAGGCCTATATATATGTTAATATAAAAGTAATTCAAGGCATAACAAACGATTTTCTTAAGTAAGACGGGTACTATTTTTTTTTTTTAAATATTTACCGTCAGAAGACATGCATGAATGCAAAATTTCAGCTCAATACTTAAATTATAGTTAATCATTTATCTTAACAATAGTTCTAATACAGAAGAGTCAGAAATTTCGTAATTTACGGTATTTAACAGAGGGCAATCATGGGCACCAAAGATGGAACATTCCCCTTGTGTTATTGTGCTTTACATGTATTCAGAACCTGAGCTCAATATATACATGCAGTGCTTTTTGAGATACCATCCTCGCGAGGAGTATTACATGAGCCACACCTGTATTTTGAAGAGGTGAGCTAATAAAACTAATTTTATAATATTTTTAACTGTAACAATGAGGGGAGTGTATACACTTTTCAGGTAGACAAAAAAGACATACATTGAATTTCATGTAGCATTATTTTCATACAAATTTTCACTGGCGTATATATAAGACTGTATCCATAAACCTGTATTTTACAAACATTGCACGTTATATTAACTTTGTTATTTCATGCAGGTCATTTTATCCATATAGCATATAACAGCACATCATACATATAGCTATACAAGTAGTACATCTTTATAGAGCCTTTGTCTATTCTCGCCTATTTACCGGTATATAAGTTGCTTCACCATTATCCAGCACAGACATATATATGCCTACATGTACGACCTTTAAAAGCTTCTCTCACCTGACTCTCGCTTTGTGTGCCTCTACACCAGAGATCCAAGTCCTGAGTCCTCAGAGGCCTACCTGCACTTTATCCCACAAGCCTAATCATCTCAGTCACGAGGGATGCGAATTTGGCAGGCTGTGTTGCCAACTTACGGCGGATTATAACAAAAAACATCGCATATCTTTTTGAAATAAAAGCCATTGTAAATCAGTAACTTGAATCACCGCTAAGCATGCAACTGACTTTCCTGAAAAGCTTCCAACTTTTCGCGCAACAATGTTTAAACTCCTAATCACATGCATATATGGATTGCATATGGCACCTGGCTCTGAATGAACAGACACATTATAACTGACAATCACTCACTAGATCGTATATATTCCAAAAAGTTTATTATTATTACAAACTAGCCGCGAATGAAACGAGATCGCCCATTTTCTATATATGCATTCTGACACATGTGTTTTGGATTTAGTTATCACTTGATCAATAATGGAACGAATAAGAGCATGAATCTTTTAATCTTTTATCAGAACACAGACGTTAGTTTTCTAACGAAATGGAATGTTAATTCATCTCCTTTTCCAGAAAAAGTAATTCCCGTAATTCTGACTTCAATGTCGTCATCTGTTCAAAATAGGCCTATATCGATTTTTTTCAGGCTACCAGTCTTCTTATTATCGCTTTATCGTGCAACTGTAATGTACGTGTTCATGAGTTCTAATGCATGTAGCAATTTTATGTCCTACTGTTATGACCATATAAGTCTTATTAGGCCTACTATGATGTTCACAACCATGTCTTGTGATGAAAGAGCGTCCGCTTCGGGAGCGGTAGATCCAAGGTCAATCCTGGGTCGAGTCACACCTAAGACTTTAAAAGAGGAAGTTGTAACTTGGCGTTCAGCATGAAGGGGATAGTGCAACGACTGGTTGACCCGTATCAGTTTAATGGCTTGGGCGGGGCGGCTTAGTTGCCTTCTCAGTGGTAAGGCGTCTCAGTGAAGCTGCACTAGATAAAAGAACGGTGGAAATCCGTCCTGCAACAAGGAGGCACATTCCATGCACTCTTACATTCCTTTGTCGTCATATGACTGAAAAATTGTTCAGTACGACGTTAAACCCCAAGAACACACTCACACGCTCGCTCACTCACTCACTCGCTCGCTCACTCACTCACTCGCTCGCTCACTCACTCTTGTGATAAACGCATTGCACACAGCTGAATGTAATGCTCACGAAACAAATGTCCCGACATGGGGAGTTGTCTCCCCTGATTAACAGGTATCTGGAAATAACAGGTAGTTGATCTTCCTGGGGTCTAACAGCCAGACTCTCGTCAGCTTCTGACAAGATTTGTAAAATATTTTGAGTCTCTTGGTGTAGATTTACAGTTTATGAGGAAAAAACTGCAGTGTCTGATTAGTTGGTCACCTATTCTGTAAACAGCTGAAAAGCTTGAAGGCAACGACAACGTTGTTTGCTACCAGTCACAGGCGCTCGGATTCAGTCCGTAAACCATAATACCAGCCTCCAACATGTTATATACATGTATATATATATATGTAAGAGGCTAATATATGGCCTATAAATGGTTTACCGGGCTGGATTCGAGTACCGGTACTACCCAGTAATTCATACTGAGCCATAATAGCCTAGGTCTACATGTACGCCAGTGGATGTCATCCGAGCACCTATTTTCGAGTCATTTTAGGATTATCAATAATTTGTAAATCAAATAAACAAAGTCTAGCACTATGGTATCTTAAGTTCAGAAGTCAATAGATGGTTTGCAAGGGCAGCCATCTTTCAGTTAAGTGTATATTGTATGCCCTTACCAGCCAAGGGCCTCTGCCCAGCTTTTGACACCTCTAACAATAGACAACCATTTGCAAACCATCTATTATATGAAGTAACTGTATGAATTAGTGTCCAGAAACTGGATAATGTAATATATCACGTCTTGTGACGTATCAGTGACGTATCACTTTGCATACTGATGTACATGCCACGCGGTCTTCTCTGAATAAAGCAGTGCGGCTTGGGGCCTTCAACGATGAAGACGTGTTGTCTTATCTTTCTCTGGTGTATTACTGTGCTAGACTATAGAATGGCGTGAAGTCTTTCTAGTACGGTAGATCAATATACAAAACTGGCGACGAGACGAAACGTACCTACGTATAAGGGAAAATGGCAGTTTTCGGGAATCTAGGAGTTTTTGATGAGAGTGTTGAACTTTTTGAAGATTACACGGACAGATGCGACGCTTTTATGGCAGCGAACGCCATCGAAAACGAGAGGAAGGCAAATTTATTCCTATCGCTCATCGGTCCAGAAGCATACAAACTTCTCAAAAACTTGTGTAGTCCAGACGCCCCTAGAACGAAAACGTATCAGGAACTGAAGGACCTCTTGAAAGAACATTATGCGCCCACTCCAAATGTAATGGCAGAAAGATTTCGGTTTGACAGAGTGTCGAAACAAGGTGACAAGGAATCAGTGGCAGACTTTATTGTCCGTCTGAAGAAATTGGCTTCTACTTGTGATTACGGCAATTTTCTAGGCGATGCCTTACGAGACAAGCTAGTTTCGGGACTGAATCAGAAGATGTCACGTACTCAGACACATCTACTATCTGTGCGAAATCTTACATTTGACGAAGCAAGAAGGAAATGCCTAGCGGACGAATTAGCGAATGCCGCTAATCGAGAGAGCATGAACGACGGCACGGCGGAGATGAACCGACTGTTCCCCGGGAGGAGAGGCGGACGTCGAGGCAGAGGACGCGGTCGTGACCAAGCACACCGTAGTACATCCGGCGATGGCTGCAAATGTTGTGGTGGGAGAAACCATAGTACTGGAGAATGTCGACTGAGAGACGCTGAGTGTTATGGGTGTAGACAGCGAGGACATATCAAGGCCGTGTGTCCGAAAAGTGATAACACAAATTCTAACAGTGGTGGAAATACCGGCAGCAGAGGTACAAGAGGCGGTCGTGGACATTCGCAAAGTAAGTTCAAATCAAGAAATTCAGCGAAATACGTGGACATTTCAAATGATGCTGAAGAGTCAAGAGACAGTAATTCTGAATTTGATCATGATGAATTTGGACTCTACGGTAATTATAATGTAAATCAAACTCAAAGCATGAAACCTATTAAAGTAGATATTACTGTAGGACATTCTAACATACAAATGGAGCTTGATACAGGAGCCTCACGCTCGACTGTATCTGAAACATTGTATAAAAGTTGTTTAACAATGTTCCCGCTCAGAAATGTAAACATCACATTGCGTAGTTATACAAATGAACCTGTACCTATTTTGGGAGAAATTAGAGTGCCTGTAAAGTACGAGGAAAACCCACTTGTAGAACTTGACTTGATTGTTGTAAAAGGTCAGAAACCATGTTTATTGGGTAGAGATTGGTTAAAACATATCAAATTGGATTGGCAAAGTATTTTCACTGTAAATGAAGTTGGTCTAACAAAGAAGTTACCTAAACATGTACCGCAGTCTGATGATTTTTCTGATTGTTTCAATGAGCTGTTACGACAGAACAGTGTACTGTTTACGTATGAAGGTAATGGTATTAAAGGTTTTAAAGCATCATTGGCATTGAAAGATAATGTTAAACCAGTATATCAGAAGGCTAGACCTGTACCATATTCTTTGCTTGGAGATGTTGAAAAAGAATATGACCGATTGATTGAATCAGAGATTTTGTATCCAGTTGACAGTTGTGAATGGGCTTCACCGACAGTCCATGTTGTGAAACCTAATAAGTCTATTAGAGTGTGTGGTGATTATAAAGCAGTTAATGAATTGATTAAAGATGATGGATATAAATTACCAAATACTCAAGATCTGTTTGCTAAGATATCCCAGTATGGTTCACAGCCAAAAGTGTTTTCAAAACTAGATTTGACTAGTGCATTTAATCAGCTTTATTTAGATGATGAATCTGCTAAGTTGCTTGTGTTAAATACTCACAAAGGATTGTTAGCAACTAAACGGTTATGTTTTGGTGTCAAAACAGCGCCTTCCATTTTTCAGGCTACTATGGATAAAATATTGTCAAATATTGATCACGTGCTATGTTACATGGATGATATATTTGTAGCAACTGAAACTGAGAAAGAGCATTTTGTTGTGTTAGAGAAAGTATTTTCTAGATTGAGGAAACACAATGTCAAGTTAAATGGAGAAAAATGTGAATTTTTCAAAGAAAGTGTGACATTTTTGGGTCATAAGCTGTGTGCTGAGGGTATAAAACCATTGCAAAGCAAGACAGATGCAATTAGAAATGCACCTAGACCACAGAATGTGTCAGAACTTAAGTCATTTCTTGGAATGTTGAATTACTATGGTAAATTTGTACCAAATCTGTCATCAAATTTACATGCTTTGTATTCGTTACTTAACAAGTCAGTAATGTGGAAATGGACTAAAGAGTGTGAAACTTCTTTTCAATATGCTAAGACTGTTTTAACAGGTGATAGCGTGCTTATGCACTATAATCCTAAGATGCGTTTAGTATTAAGTGTAGATGCAAGTCCTTATGGATTAGGAGCTGTGTTAAGCCATAAGTTGAATGATGGTTCAGAAAGACCTGTAGCTTATGCATCACGTACATTAAGTTGTGCAGAGAAGAACTATGCACAAATAGAGAAAGAAGCATTGGCAATTGTGTATGGAATTAAGAAATTTCATTTGTACTTGTTTGGTAGGAAATTTACTCTTGTAACTGATCATCAACCCCTAACAAGAATTTTTGGTTCCAAATCTGGTATTCCTGCATTAGCAGCAGCTAGGATGCAGCGCTGGGCATTGTTGCTTAGTGGATATTCGTATGATATTGTATACAGATCTTCAGAAAATAATGCAAATGCAGATATGTTAAGTAGATTACCAGTGGATGATTCTCACACTGCAGATCCTGATGAAATGTATATTTGTAGTACAGTATTAAGCGATCTACCTGTGACAGCTAAACAGATAGCTGATTTTTCATGTAAAGATGCTACATTATGTAAAGTGTTAGATTTTACATCTTCAGGTTGGCCAAATTATTGTACTGATATGACTTTGCAACCCTATTGGTCAAAACGAGATGAATTGTCAATTGATGATGGTTGTATATTATGGGGTAGGAGAGTAGTTGTACCAACTAAACTTCAAGAAATGTTGTTAACTGAATTACATGATGGTCATCCCGGCATGTGTAGGATGAAAGCTTTGGCTAGATCTTTCGTCTGGTGGCCTGGATTAGATCAAGATATAGAAGACTTAGTCAGAACATGTCCGAGTTGTGTAGAATCACAAAAAGTGCCTAAGTCTGTACCTTTGTTATTGTGGCCTTGGGCTACAGAGCCATGGCAGAGAATTCATGTTGATTTTGCTGAAATCGATGGTCAGCAATTTTTTATTGTAGTCGACAGTTATTCTAAGTGGTTAGAATGTTTTCCAATGTCAAGTACCACAGCAAGTGCTACTATTACTGTTCTTCGGTCTTTGTTCGCAAGGTATGGTTTACCGCAACAAATTGTTTCAGACAATGGACCCCAGTTCATTGCTGATTTGTTTTCTGATTTTTTGAAATGTAATGATATTGATCATACTTTGTGTCCCCCTTACCATCCTGCAAGTAATGGGTTAGCTGAGAAAAATGTTCAGAGCTTTAAGAGAATGTTCAAAAAGTGTGAAAAGTCTGAGAGTATTCAAAGTAGAATAGCCCATGTTCTGTCATGTTACAGAAATACTCCTCACACTACGACTGGTATTACGCCAGCTGAGTTGTTTCTGAAGCGAACGCCGCGAACTAGGTTGTCTTTGTTAAAGCCTAACTTACAAAGAAAGGTAGAAAGAAAACAGACAGCTAGCAAATTTCATCACGATGGTTTGAATCCCACTGTACGTAAATTTGATTTGTATCAGCATGTACGGGTAAGAAATATCAGGGGAGGAAAGGTAAAATGGATCCCCGGTACCATTGTTGCAATTAAAGGTCCTCACACTTATATTGTGCGAGTTCCAGGTAATAACAAACGCTATGTTCATGCTGATCATCTTATTTGTGATGACTCTGTAAATGTTAAATCTGATCAAAATCCAAATGACGTATTACTAGGGAAGGATACATGTGTTGCACCAAATAATCCAAGCATTGGCAGAAATCCACATGTAAATGATCCGAGTGTACAAACTAATGTGCCAAGTCCAATAAAGGAAGCAGTAGCTTTACCTGAATCTACTAAATGTACACCGAAAGTTTTTGATCAAGATTGTAAACCTGATGACACTGTGTCATGTGATTCTCCTGTGTTTATTCCTCGAAGGTCTGGTAGAGTAAGTAGACCTCCACGAAGACTTGATTTGTAATATGTATTCAGTGCTGCAGCTGTTCTAAAGTTCTAGATACATATGTACTCAGATTTTATGTCTTGGTTGTTGACTGTTTTTTTAGAGCAAACTTGTGACATTGTTTTAATGTTGGTGTCATAAAATGTATCTAAGTAAAATGAAACATTGTTGTAAGAAACAAAATGTTACAAGGTTTAAAGAAGTTAAAAGTTAATTGAAACTTTGTTAATGTTCTCAAGGTTACTTCGTATCTAAAAAGGGAGGAGTGTAATATATCACGTCTTGTGACGTATCAGTGACGTATCACTTTGCATACTGATGTACATGCCACGCGGTCTTCTCTGAATAAAGCAGTGCGGCTTGGGGCCTTCAACGATGAAGACGTGTTGTCTTATCTTTCTCTGGTGTATTACTGTGCTAGACTATAGAATGGCGTGAAGTCTTTCTAGTACGGTAGATCAATATACAAAAGATAAAGGAAGTAGTCTTCACCCTACAGCTAGAGAACCTGGTAGCCTATCTGTTTTCACATGCAGCACACTTCAGTGGTTAATCATTTTCTGTGAATTTGTGCTCCTCAGACATTTAAGGAGTAGGATTGAAGATGCTAAATAGTATACATCTCTATGCAAACAATGCTTTAATTTCTCTTTTTCTCATAACTGGATGAGTTGATACCTGTTTTGTTAGTTTCCAGTAATCCTTTCATCCTCTAACCTTAGACTTCAGGAATGAAGAGTCTTGAAGAGTGGTTCAATTCGTTGGAATTTGATCTGACAGAGAATCAGAAATATGCTGCAGGAGGTTGCTGTGTTGTAGCAGTAATATTTGTGTGGAGTTTCCATAAAAAAAGACATCTTGACCACAAGAAGAACGAGAAGAAGAGAAAAATCAAGGAGAAAAGAGAACAATATGCAGCATCTTTTGAGCAGCTCAGGAATTCTTTATCTGTGAGATTCTTAAGAACATTTCCATAAATGAATTAAGGTTGTATTATCAGGCCATATCTTGATCTATTTTAGTCAGTTCCGGAAAATGCTTGAGCTCCCACCATGCTCACTCTCACAATGTAAAACCCCAAGCATACATACACAGACATACATTCATACATATATATTTATGGTCTATTTGTTGGTGATTGTGATGCCAGGTAATGCTGAAGTAGTTTTCATTTATACATTTGTGATGACATGAGAAGATTTTGTAGTCCTACAATTATTTGTTACATAGATTTGTGTTTTCAGTATAAATTGTGAATCAATAATAAACATGATATAACCTGTGCCAGAAAGCAGTTTAATGTTTAAAATCTTCAATATATCAGTTGCTGACTTAACAAATCTTGGTATAAGAGATGTGCTAGCTTGAAATAAGATTCATTATTGTCGAATCTGTGAGTTATATACTTCACGGAATATCATTCTATTTTACTCAGAGACCTGACCTCAAAACTGCCATCATATTTGTCATGTTTTAGTCCTGTGTGTACGATATGTTAACTAACTTAAACTACCCTAACTACAAACAAGTCCAGCGTTGAACTTTTCATCTTTGATAAAGGTTTATTTGTGTTTACTTTTAACTGTATCCTTTACTTGAAAATGAAAATATATGCATATACCCCTAGCTTTTATTTGTCATAGAATCTGAGCAGTGCTGATGAGGATGTGACGTGCCTGTCACTCAAAGAGTTGACAACCAGACTACAGAATGATGAGCTTAAGCCTATTCAAGTCCTAAGAGCCTTTCAAAAAAAGGTAAACATACATATGTGCACATGTGGTTTAGTTAATCCTGGGTTTGTAGATGGTGTAACGAGTGTAATTGTTTATAGGGGCCTACATACTGTATGTACCAAAGTGATTACAGTTGAAGTGTTTATAAATTTACACAAGGTAAGCATACCAATGTTACATTTATATTTATGTAATTAACAATTTAAATCTGCTCTCTAGAATAATCCATGCCTTTTTTAAGCTAAAAATTGCATATTATTTTTCTTCCACTAATTTTTGTCACATATATCACATCTAGTTCATTTTAGCTTCTATATATTAATGTGTAATAGTGTTATTGGTGTTACCCTGTATATGATAATGGAGTTGCTCATAAGAAATCCCTTCTCAAAATTGTATTATTTCAGCCATTTTTATATATTAATAAACGCACATGTGGATTGCCTATACAGATTGTTTACTAAACAGAGTATCTAATTGCAGGCCTTGAAGATTACAGAGTCCTTGAACTGTATACAGACACCAATCTGTGAAGCAGAGGTGAGACTTTTTGTGTGTATAAATAAGCCTGTTTTAAACATTGCAATGAACATTCAAAATAATTCACATTTAAAAAATATGATATGATCAGGATTTACCATTGGTTTAGATAATCAGCTTCATGTGGTGATTCAAGTAGCCAGACAGTGGAATATGACTCATGTGAATGTACAGGTGTAATGCAAAATCCAGTTCCTGAACAATGAATTTTATTCCAAAGGACAGGACTGACACATAGTCTGTCTGAAAACATGCAAATCTTGCTCTTCACTAATTCTAACTTAGAGAATATTAACATTTATCCAGGTTCATGTAAAACATATTTGTTTTTCTTTTCATTTATCAGGCATGGGCACAAGCACTCTGTCTGAGATCAGAAAAAGGCCCACTGTATGGCATACCTGTTAGCATCAAAGACCACATTCCCATCAAGGTAAACTACTTGTAACTGTATTGGAAATGTTACAAAATTTTCATTTATATTGATAAAATCAAAATATGAAACAGATAAGTAAATTGCAGAACAACATCCATAAAGTTCTTCTTTGTAATAAGTTATATTTGTTTGTGTGTAAAGATGTAGATCCATACTCTTTCAGAGTCTTAATTTCATTTGTTGAACAAATGATGTGTTGGTTAGTTAGTCTCAGATAGGGATGGAATGTTGGAAATTTCCCTGATGTGGTGGCAGTAAACTGGCATTCAGGAGGTTTTACACAAGGCCAAACGAGATCACTTTGCCTTCCACAAAATGTGAGTGAAAAATCTGGGCATCGTGTGTGGGAAAGTTTACCATTTATGTGGTGAAGGCCATTGACCAGCTTCAGATACACAGGTTTTCTCCACCTGTAAAACTGACTATATAATAAATGAAATATTCACAAGTTCAGCTTTATTCACCAATCAGTCTTTGTTTCTATTTATTTAATCCATAATTACAGAAACACACTACAAAGTATAAGCTTAAGATGCTAAGGATTCTAGAACCCCTCATTCATAAAATGCTGCATTTTTACCTCTTGTAGCCCAAAGTATTGATTGAATAATCATGTGTGTATGTAGATTCTAAGGGCTAAGTGATCATTTAAAGTTAAAAGTTAAAACAGGTGGGATTATGAACCCCTCACCCTGATGACACCCCTGTGGTTTGATAATGACTGTAGTTTTTGATAAGTTGTGCGTGACTTGAAATACATGCATGGGGAGAGATCTAGACTAGAGGTGGTGCACAGTTTGTAGACAAATGGTAGCAGTAATGTTTACCAGAGGTGTGTCAGTTCACAGTGAACAAATCGTTAGGAACTAAAAAAACACTTTTTATTAAGTTTGAGGTATTTATGATTTCAATTTGTTTTTGATCAGAAAGGGTGATGAAAGATATGAACGTGGAGAATCAGAATCGGAAATAAAACAAAACAGCCCAAATATCACCCTTAAGGTGTTTTAGCATCCTTATTGAAACTTATATGACCAGGTTCCAGATATTTCTATATACATGTTTGAAATGTTTCCTATAATAAAAAATATTAAGGATGAATGCTTTGTATACCAATTTCAGGGCTATGACACAACAATAGGAGGATGTACATCAACACTTGGAAAGCCATATCCTGATGATTCTGTAATTATCAAGGTATATGATTATGGATATGAATCCTGTTAAAATTTGAAGTATTTTTGTTGAGCATTTCAGTATCAAACTGGTCTGTCTCTCCGTCTGTCTGTATATCCTATAAAGCTCAGTGTAGAATACCATTAAAGGTATTCAAAGAGTAACATAAATATGCTTATCTGTTCTGCAGGTTCTTAAGAAACAAGGAGCGATTCCTTTTGTATTCACAAATGTGCCCCAGACTTTGTTTTGGTAGGTTTACAACCAAATGGCTTAATTTATATTTGCATTATTTTATTCTTCGTTCTATTTTATATGAGGGAGCCTCCGTGGCTCAGTTGGTTAGCGCACTAGCGCAGCGTAATGACCTGGGAATCTCTCACCAATGCGGTCGCTGTGAGGTCAAGTCCAGCTCATTCTGGGTTCCTCTCCGGCTGTACATGGGAAGGTCTGCAGCAACCTGCGGATGGTCGTGGGTTTTCCCCGGGCTCTGCCCGGTTTCCTCCCACCCTAATGCTGGCCACCGTATAAGTGCAATATTCTTGAGTACGGCGTAAAAGACTAATCAGATAAATAAATAAATATTTTATATGATAAGGTTCAAAATCTTGATAGGTAAAACTTTAGTTACAATTTAATTTGTGAGGTAATACTTGATTTTCACTGAAATAAGAATATTTTGTGAATGAAAAAGGAACGAAAAAAAAAAAACAAAACTTTTTTTACAGGACATGATTAGTACTGTTATGCAGCAGCATTTTACACTGTAGGTTTCCATTTTGTTTTTCATCAAGTGCTTCCTGTATAAACCCTGTTTTTGGTCGCACAAAGAATCCTTTTAACCCAAACTGTACATCAGGGGGCTCTTCAGGTGGTGAGGCAGCCTTGATCGCGACCAAAGGGTCTGTATTAGGCTTCGGGACAGACATAGGTGGCAGTATTCGTATACCGTCAGCTTTTTGTGGCATCTGTGGATTAAAGCCAACTGCAGGTCGATTGAGGTCAGTAGACATATTCATATTCATTTTGTATGTACACTTTTGTTCTTAACTTAAGTCCTGAAGATGTATGCACCTAAAGTAAAGACAACACTAAAAAATGTCGTACGTATACATCATCTGTATCTACTAGTTTGAAATATGGTTTTAGAGCTTACACCTGAGATAATTGCATGTAATAAAGACCAGAAGTACAATACTTATTTAGATTACTAGTAGTTTGAAACAGCGCAGAGGTATAAATATCAATCTATATTTATTTTTACTTCCTTGGAAAGAGTTGCAGAAGTTTGTTTTTTTTTTTTTGGAGGGGGGGGGGGGGCAGGTGCATGGGTGGGGGCTAGAAATAAGTAATCTTTGAGTTTTGGGTGTTCCCTTAATTTGAGCACACCTGAAGTGAAACAAAATCTTAATGTAAACAAACTGATATTTACTGCAGAGACTAAAGCTTTAGACACTCCATGGAGGCAAAAGATGCACAAAAACATGTGATCTAAACTGAAACTACCCTAATTCTTCTGATTTTTAAAACAGATGTTAGTGTTGAAAGCAGAGAATAAATATTTCTGCCACAGTTACCCTACAATAAATTTCATCCATGACTAACACACCCATTTTTTCTGATTCGTTGAGGTTTGTTGAGTTTAGAAATGTGTTTTGACGTTTACTTGGAACATGGGATGATATACCACTGTAAAATTGTAGGTTGCAGCACCAAAAGTAATATTTTGTGACATTTATATGCCTCTAAAAGTGCACTTCTTCGTGCGAAATTTGAGGTCATTTAGGGTACATGTATAATGGCTCAAAAGAGCAGATCAAGTGTACCAAAATGTTGGAAGAATTAGGGTAATTGTCCTGGCTCCTCACTGTGAGTGTGACCCTAAATGTATTCTAAATAAGTGAGAATTATTATTACAGTAGTTTCCTATTTTGAATTATGTGTATGTAAACGGATTAAAAACAGTAACCTTCCAAAATGTTTTGTCAAAATTTGATAGCCAGTTACATTTACTTTGTTTGAATTTCAGTGTGAAAGGGTTTCCATCATTTTATAGTGGTGAAACTGCAAGTAAGTGACTTTGAGCTTCACAACATTTAAAAATTTGCAATATTATTGACTAGGTCAAAAAAGATGCATATTTTAAATCCAAGAAATATGAAAGCACATTAAAAAAAAGTCACATTTGATTTTAACAAAATTGGTTGTTACTTTTTTTCTCAGGAATAAGTTCCTTCCCCAGTATGATTATCATTTCTAAATTTCCTGATTGAAAGGAAGAATCAGTGATCCGGAGTTGATCTCCTGTTGTTTTTTACAGTTGAAAATACACTTGGTCCAATGGCCCGAGATGTAGAGACCTTGGCCTTAACTATGAAGGCTTTGTTGGTTCCGTACCATTGGGAACTGGATCCGACCATTGCTCCTTTGCCTTTCCAAGACCAGGTACTTGATTCTGTACTTCATTTAACAAATTACAGGTACTCAGACATTTTTAAGTTTAATAAAACATACACAGTTTCTTTGAAGAACTCTTTGCTCCAAAGCCTGTCTTTTTGCAGCCACTCTTACATTATAAAGCTACTTACGCTACTTTTTAAGTGACCCCAGCACTGACTTCTATCATCATCAGTGTGAATGGCTTATGGATAGCAGTAATTCGTGACTTAAATCACCTTGTGAAAGATAAATTATTATAAATTATGGTCATTCAAGTTACATATGATTTTCAAGAATGTTTGACACTACTACACAGCTCCTGTAACTTTTCTTAAGTTTCTCAATATATGACATTTTTCACTGTATCATGTAATTTAGATGTGACTGTAGAGATTTCAGCACATTTTGTATCTGGGTTCTCAACTTATCAATGAATTGTTTTATAATCTAGATTGACCTTTGATTTCATGATTTACCCTCAGGTTTATCAGGGCATGAGACCATTAAAAATTGGTATACTTCATGACAATAAGATATATCCAGCCATACCAGCTTGTATCAGAGGTGTAGATTTGGCAGCAGAGGCTCTGCAGAAACTTGGTCACACGGTGAGCATTTGTACCCTATCAAACAGACTGTTTTGATGAACATTTGGTCTGACCATCTTGTTCTTGATTACAGGGTAAAACTCATTAGTGTTCATTCTTCATTCACACAAACAAATTCAAACAAATATATATGTTATATATATATATATATATATATATATATATTAACTGGTTTGATCTTCAACTTTAACAGATGGCCTTGACTAACAAGATTATCTAAAATTCAACCCCATTTATACCTGAATATTTACTATTGTTATGCTGGCAAAGTATCATATGCTATGAGATGCAAATGGCAGACAGAGCTACAGTGAGCATTTAGTGCATCTTAGGTATGAAATTCCCTGTTCTATTGGTATTGTTACAGGTCATACCTTATGAATTTCCAGATGTGGACACGTTGTATTACCTTATGACGAGAGGATATTTTGGTGACGAAGGAAGGACTTTCCTGGAGCTTTTGTGAGAACTATTCTTTACGAATGTGCTATAAAGAAACATTTATTTTTGCATGGAAATTCTTGCTTATTGACTATTAATACCCAGCAATTGTGTGACCTTTAGGTTTTTTTTATTGCTCCCTATTAAAGTGAATGTTCTGTCATCCCGAACATTATAGGGCTGTACTCCAGTGTTATAGGGGCGGTTCTTTTGTGGGATTTCTGTCTTCTAGAACATTTTAAGGCAGTTCTTTTGTAGATGTTCGATCTTCTGGAACATTATAGGGCGATTCTTGTGTGGGTGTTCTGTCTTCTAGAATATTTTAGGTTTGTTCCAAAGTTGTGTTCACCATTCAAGAATGTTATTGGGTGCTTCAAGTGGATGTTCTCCCTTTTACAGCATTATAGAGTGGTTCTTAAGTCAGTGTTATGTCTTTTAAAACATTATGGGTTGCTTCACCTATGGGTGTTCTCTCTTCAATAACATTATAGAGTGCTTCTCATATGGGTGTCCTGTCTTCAAGAACATTATAGGGTGCTTCTGATGTGGGTGTTGAGTTGCCCAGGGCCTTATAGGTTGCTTCTCATATGGGTGTTCTGTCTTCAAGAACATTATAGGGTGCTTCTCATGAGGGTGTTCTGTCTTCAAGAACATTATGGGGTGCTTGTTATGTGGGTGTTCTGTCTTCAAGAACATTATAGGGTGCTTTTCATGTGGGTGTTCTGTCTTCAAGAACATTATAGGGTGCTTGTCATGTGGGTGTTCTGTCTTCAAGAACATTATAGGGTGCTTTTCATACGGGTGTTCTGTGGTCAAGAACATTATAGGGTGCTTTTCATATGGACGTGTTGTCTTCAAGAACATTATGGAAAGCTTCTCATATGGATGTTCTGTCTTCAAGAACATTATAGGGAGCTTCTCATATGGGTGTTCTGTCTTCAAGAACATTATAGGAATCTTCTCATATAGGTGTTTTGTCTAGAAGAACATTATAGGGTTCTTCTCATGTGGGTGTTCTGTGGTCAAGAACGTTGTAGGGTGCTTCTCATGTGGATGTTGTGTCTTTTAGAGCATTCATTGTCCCGTTTTGGTGTCCTGTATCCTACAACTTCATTGAATTCTAATGTGGTTATTTTATATTCTAGGATGTTCTTATGTGGGGTTTCTGACTCCTGGTGTATTGTATTATGTAGGTATCCTGTCTTGTGTCATGGTTTGTATGTGGGTGTTCTGACAAGACAAAGTGTTGTCGGGTGGTATAAGGGAAATATTCTTGAGTGTGGCATAAAACACCAATGAAATAAATTGAGAAATTAATTACAGGGTGGTACATCAGTGGGTGTTACTATGCCTTCTTTCTAGATTCCAGAGTGGGAGTTTTTTCTTCTATTCTGAAGAATTTTATTGTAGTTCCTGGTGTTCCCAGTTCTAAAGAATTAAAGGATTGTCTTCATTGTAAACGCTGTCTCATTATCAGGAACACAAAAAATTGAAACCATGATTATACTATGATTGTAAGATCCAAACCCCCTCCCCCCAAAACCCAACAACAACAAACACCCCCTCCCCTCAAAAAACACAAATAATATTTTAAAATCAAAATTTTTTCAAGTGCAAATGTGGACATAGACTATGTGAATAGTTTTATCTCATTCAAGTTGAGCATTTTGAATTCTGTTTTATTTATAGGGATGGAGATGAAGCAATTAGTCCACTTCGACCAGCACAGTTAATTTTGTCCCTTCCACGATTGGTCAGGCGAATAGTAATTGGTCTTGTAAAACTAATGATGGTGAGTTCGGTCAGCTGTGTTGAATTTGATCCAACTTCAATGTAGTAAACAAACTGTTATGTCTGCACTACTGTACTGTCTGTGCATATAACTTTGTAATGTTTTATTTTATGGTCGGAAAGTTTGTTTTGTTATTAACACACTCATAGCAGTTATTTGCTACAGATAAAATTGTAACTTGTATTTTTCAGAGTGAAGATGATCAAAAAACATTACCCCCAGATGGCATATTGGGATTTTCGTAAGTATTGTCTATAATATGAAATTAAAACACACATTTCAATAAAATTCCTACATGTAACTGAGTGACGTGTTGTGAAAATTTTTTTCATCATTCTGTGAACATTTTACAAATAAGATTAAAATGATGGTGTTATCCAAGGTAGACCTGCTGTGATACGATATTAACATTACCTGTATCTTGTGATGTTTTAGGTCAGTGTATGAATGGTGGGAATTTGTGGCAAAGTCTAAGGTAAGATAGGAATCACATTCGTTATTAATTATAACTTATTATGTCTTACCAGCTATTATTTCAGAATAATAGAAGAATAGCTGTGGAAAAGTTCTGCTATTTTAAGATCCACTGTTAATAATTTACTATTAAAAGAATCATGGTAATGTTAATGCAGAATAGTTTTCTTTCAGTACTGACATTTTTTTTTTTTTTGCCCCTCCCACAGGCATATCGTCACCTTGTTATTGATGATTGGAGAAAGCTTGGAATTGATGCCCTCATCTGCCCTGTTGCAGCTTGTGTGGCTCTGCCAGATAAATTGACTGAGAAAGCTGGATATGGTATGCAGATTAATAAAAGCGTAGCAGTGCTTATTTACAGTGTTGTATAAAAGTCTCTGGAAGATAATTAAATGTTCAAAAAAAATGTCACTTGAACTACATGTATTCCTGCTAAAGATACAGTTTCATACTGCTTTTTTGCATGCATGCACTTTTAGTCTGTTGAAAGCAATTTAATGTACAAATTGAGAAATAAGTAATGTTTCATTTTGCTATTTTATTTTTTAGCTTTCAGTTATAGTTCAATGTTTAATGTCCTGAACTTCCCCGTGGGTATTGTACCTGTTACCAAGGTTACTCAAGAAGATCAGCAAAGAATGAGTGAATATCCTGCCAAAGGCTCAATGCAAAATTTACTGAAGCAGGTGGGTAATCTTATAAAATTACAACTATAATAATTATATATAATAATTTATACATGTATTCATAAAGTGTAATGGCAATCCCACAGGTTATGTGTTATGAACTTTATGGTACGTGTATTTTTGAAGGGGTCCAAGGTGGCTCATATGATTAATGCATTTTCTCACGACTGTCTGACCATTGAGGTTGCCAGTTGGAATGCAGCTATTGCTGCAGCAGCGGCAGATTTAAGTCAGGAAGGGTGTCTGGTACCTGGCGAACATCAGAGGTTTATACTCGTCATTAGACAGCTATCATTCAAGTTTTTGAGTAAACACCAATCAAAAATATTACACCTACATGTAATTTAACATTAACATATTTAACAAAAAGGATGGTCTAAGGAATAGCACCAAGGATTACCTGATTTTAAGAATTGTTTAAAAATTTTAACAAATCTTGCATTTTGAGTCATTTTTTCATTACATCCATACATGTAGTATTACTATTTTGTCCCTCGTGGAATAGAGTTTTAAGTTTCACGTTGCTGTCATATCTTTTCAGCATTTCATGGACGGAGGTATAGGTCTGCCTGTTGCTGTCCAGTGTGTTGGTCTTCCATTTCAAGAGGAACTTGTTCTTCGTGTGCAGAAGGACATCCAAAATAGACTGAAGGCATGGTAGCCCTCAGGATCTAAGCACCAAGTTCGAAAAGCATTTTCTTAGGTTTTGCTCAAATTGCCCCAGGTCTGTAGCTTTCCCTAAACATATATTAAAGGATAGTTACTACATATGGTATTCTTTCAGGGACCTGTAATAATAATAATACATATCTTTGGGTAAGATGAAAAACATTCTGTAGCTAGTTTGTATTTAGTGTATAGTAGTGCTGTGTTCGTGATTAAATGGAGTATTTTGATATGCATTCTTGTCATTATTAAGGATTTAGTGAATTGCAAAACCTTTACATATTGTTATAAGTAATATGTACTACTTTTTATAATACAGTATTAGTTTTAGTCATTAACAGTTATCATTGATGCCATTCTTGGATTAGTATTGATATTAATACCTTAGTTTCATTTGATTTGATTCTCATTGTTGATGAAGTCTCATACATCTACTGTAATTCTTCAACGTTTTTGCAAGATGTTTATTTAAGAATACTCTAAAGGCATTAGTCTGTGAAGACTGATAAAATTACACTTTTTGTGAACCCCTGAAATTGGCCAAAACCAAAAATGTTTCGAAAGTCAACTTAAAAATGTGCAGAAATTGTACTGAATGTTGTTCTTTCATATGGGAAAAGGTTGAGGAATTAGGTATATAATTTTTCCCTAATAGCAGATGTAATGTCTATAACAGGATTGAAATTAGATAAATGTAAATCAGTGTTGAATGTTCCCATGGCATGAGTGAAGGATGGTATTGGATTTAATATGACTGTATATTGTAGAGCAACAGGGAATCTTTAAGAATGTCCTTCTTCGATTGTTTCTTGGTGGCAAGAAGTGGTTGGTATTCCTATATAAGTAAAATATAACTCTGTTACATTATGTGGTTTTTGCGGTTGTCATGGTAACCAGATAGCCATTTTCCTTATATATACTATATAAATAGATATGAGTTTGTGTCTGGGCTATAATTCCAACAGTTTTCAACATAGTTTTCATTTTTGGTGGATAAATACATGTAGAGACACAGATGACGATGTGTTGAGACTCACATTTGTCCATTTTCGCGGTTGTCATGGTAACCAGATAGCCATTTTCCTTGTATACACCATATAAATAGATTCGATTTCGTGTACGCGTTACAACTCCAACAGTTTTCCAGCCAGAGTTTTAATTTTTGGTGGACATGTTGTGTTCACCTGAACTCTTTTTATTCTGTTGAATTTATAGACAGTATATGCTATAGACACAAAAGAATGTGTAGTTGCGAGAGATTCGTTTATATTATTTTTTCTGAAAAAATATACATTTTTTAAGCGTCTTCTGACCGTTGATTTTTATCTTCATTTATTTTATCTTATCATTTTAACATTAGAGAATCTTTACATTTCCATGAAAGCTGTTCGTATAATTCAAATTTCACACTATGTTGTACCCAAACCCACGGGAGGGAGTGAGTGCGTGCTTGGGGTTTAACGTCGTACTTAACAATTTTTCAGTCATATGACGACGAAGGAATACGAAGGCTACCGCGAAATTCGAAAAATTTCTCATTAGAAAAAAATCATAATGTCCACCGTCTGAAAGGCAGTTAACAATATGAACAGCACTTTATCATAATAAAGCACTATTTATTATATATCATTTCATTATGATGAAGTGCCGTTCCCGGATAAAAACTGGAGGTTCAACATCCCATAGTTATTACATATAAGCATTCCCCGGTTTTCCCCCCGACGTGATGCTGGGCGCCGCCGTATTATACAAGTGAAATATTCTGGAGTACCGCCTAAAACACCAATCAAGCATAAATAAATAGGCACTTTTTAGGCATTTTTATAGGGAAGCAGAGTGTTTAATAGATTTATTGTTTTGGCTATTATCTCTGTACGTATACCTATGTAGCTAAATACCGAACGCTGAGAATATATACATATTATATTCATTATAAATATATAACTGTCATCATCCGAATGAAAAGGATTCAAACATTCTTCATTTTTTCTCTAACATCAGCCTATCTGAGTAAAATCAACATAGTTCTGGTATTACCTTTCCTTCGTCACAGACAATGATGAGGTTTGAACAGCAAGGTTCAAGACGTATTCGCAGCATAATCAGAAGCTAATAAAAACTCATCACAACTACTGAAGGTCGTTTTGTATATCAATGCTTTACTACAAAACATATCATATACACACTGTCACCAGGTCATACTTGTATACAGATATACCCGAAATTGGGAGCAAGAGAAAGCTTTATAAATGTACATGGGAGTTCTGTTGGATTCAATATATAAGTAGCATGAAATATACATCGTGAGTTGATCGGATCTCCACAAAATGGTCTTCATAATCACTTTAAATATTTCCACATATTTATACATCTAGATATAAACTAATTAATACATATATAGTATATACAATAATACTTACATGAAATACAAAAATATGTATAGATTCAGTTTGTACTTATGATTTAGATTGGCTTTACACATGAAAACAGTCTCTTTAAATAAATTCTCCTTTCACTAATCGAACTACTCGGAAGTCTCCAAACATATACTGCACATATAGTAGTCTTGTATATCTATATACAAGGTAGCAGCTGGTAACCGAAGCGCACAAGAGCCCACAGAACGGTCACACCATACATAGCACTGAAACAATACAATCTTTCGAAAACGGTTTAGTACTAGAAAGGTACTGGAATCTTAGAAAGATTTGCATGAGGTCTCAGTTTTACAGACAATGACAAAATCATTTTATATACATTATATATATTATATAATATAAAATATTTACGGCTCATGGACAGTTCAAGAATATAAACCAGACAGGGCAATCGAATCAGCGCAAAAAAGACCTTTGTTAGAAGGAGAGGTCTTTAGCCCATATTACATAGCTCCAGTCGAATCATTCACAATGATTTTACATCGATGGGAAATCATGATACATACAATGAATAAACTTGGTATAGGAAATACGTATAGCCAGTGATTAGCAACAGTCCACATGATAGAGGCTTGGATTACAGGTGATGCTTCCATAAATCAATCACTTGTATAAGATCGGTGATTGACGGTCTGTCCTTGGGACACGCCCCCCAACACGTTGTGTACACGTCCTTATAATACACCTCGAAAGGATCTTCTTTGACATCTACCAACTCTGGGCGGAGATTGTAGGCAACAACCCGGAAAATTATCACGTGCGGGTGTGCTTCGTTGCCATACGGAGGTTGGCGTGAAAACATTTGCCACAAGGTAATACCAACGGAGTACACATCGGCTTTGAAGGTCGGCGGCTGACCGCGGAGGACCTCCGGTGCTCTGTAGGCCACAGTTCCACTCAATGTGGACCTGTTGGTGGGACTGACGGTACCCGTTTCCGACTCCACTCTCTGACAACAGCCAAAGTCACCCAGTTTACACTTGTCATCTGGCGTAATAAGGAGATTGGCAGGTTTAACGTCAAGATGAACGATGTTGTTACGGTGCGCGTAGTCCAGGGCGTAACACAGCAAAAGGGCGTATTTTACCCGCCTTTTCGGTGGGAGTAGTTCGTCGGGATTGTTAATGATATCGTTGAGGTTTCGTCCAGGTACATATTCCATGATCACTATAGCTGGACCGTCACTACTCATCATCTGAGCTTTCGCCGCCAAGATCTTGACAATGTTGTCGTTTTCCAATGTCAGTAAACGCAGCTCAGCTCTGAAGCTTTCCCCTTGGGCAGCACCATTGTCGTTCCTCTTGTCCAAGATTTTGATGGCAACCTTTCGTTTAGCAAATACTCCCAAATACACAGAGCCAAAACCACCGGCACCTATGAGGCTTTTTTTCTCCATTTTCAAGTCATCGTCACCCAAATCTTCTGAAGCTAACTCACTGCATAACAGAAAGTGTTTATACTCCACTACTGTAGTGTTGCTATCTGCATTTGTAGGTGCCCCAGACATGGCTTTGATTTGTCACAGTCTGGAGTAAAAAGTGGAAATATTTTCCACCTGACCAAATGTTGTCAAGTGTCTTCTGTTCAACACGATCTGTACTATAACCATATATACCTCCATACACCAGGCTGATTCTTAGTGGTTTGATTGAGCTGGCGATAGTTCTATAGTGAGTTGTGTTCATCTTGCACGCAAAACAGCTTCCTGACAATGGCTGGTAGGTGACCCACGCACAAAAATCAACTCACCAGAGAGGTATTCTAGAAAATCAGCTTGCGAACTTAAAAAATCGAACCTTGTCACCGAAGAACATACTTTTGTATTTTCCACGTGATTATTTAATATATTATGTTACTATAGTAGGTCTAAAGACATTTTTAAAAAATGTGACTTAAGTGTCGGATGAATTGAACTCGTAGTGTTTCAGTTCCTGAAAATGAAAGTCTGGCCGAAAGCAGGCTTGATGAACTATAGTGTCCTTATGTGCATTTTTACTAGGAAATTTGAACGTAGATGACGTAGGCCTATTGACTTAAATTCTGAATCCGCCCGATCATCTCAATAATTTTTGAAAGCTTCACTTCATATATGACATATACCCAAATACAGGAAGCATTACACAAAGAAACTTTTTCACATTGTAATACTTTTAGCAGACTTAAACAACTGGCCCCAGCGAAAAGTAGTATAATTGTAATGCATGTAAATATAACTTCTCTGCATCCGCATTGGAGAAAGATAATTTGAATCTGTAACGTTCGACATTTACATGGACCAAATGTATTATACTTAATTATATTATTTATTTGATTGATGTTTTACACCGTACTCAAGAATATTTCAGTTATACGACGGCGGCCAGCATTATGGTGGGAGGAAAGCGGGTAGAGCCCCGGGGAAACCCACGACCATCCCCAGGTTGATGACAGACCTTCCACGGACAGCCGGAGAGAAAGCCAGCAAGAGCTGGACATGAACTCACAACTCTCGGCCATGGAGGCACAGTTTTGTACTTAAAACATTCCGTTACAACTATTAAAACAATACCAGAACGTATTTTTATTTTTGTGATAGTTTATCATAGTTGTTCAGGCTTATGTTTTAGTTCCTTTGTCAATGAGCATAAAATTTATTTAGTTATGTCTGAGTTACGCATCTTCAGTTATACATCGAGTACGTTATTTCTAGGCTTAGAAATAATAAAGGCGATATCATCATCGCACGTGTTATTACTTCAGCTTTGTAGCATATCTAGTGTGGCAGCGTCGTCCTACTAAGAAGTTGAAACAGCAAAGTCCTTCTATTGAGTAATTGCGTTTGTGGTGCAGCATACGCAATGGAAGTGAAACGCGTTAGTAGACTTTTAGCGGGTCTACCTTTTGATGAACACAAGCTTCACCTTACAGGCATACGGTTGTATACACATGTTTGTTGTCATGGATTTGAATTGGAAGAACGTACCTGTTACCAGGGAGTTTCATCGTGTCTGCAGTTAGAGCTGAGTTTTGTTTTCTTTCCATGTACTATGCATGGAAAAAGAGATTTTTCTAATCTATAACAGGTAGATTCTCTTCAAGAATGACATTATTGTTATGTAAGTGTTATGTAAGATTTAGCTACAGACCTCCATTTCTTCTAGTTTAGGTATTTTTTTTAGAAACACCTATACATTGATAAAGTTTCTTAACACCTTAATTACATGCTGCCTTCAACTATGTGGAAAGTAAAGATTACTATATACAAATGATGCCAAGGAAATTATTGATGCAAATATCTGTCTCCTGTGAATACATATACATGCGAGCCCAAAACATTCAGCTGACATGTGAATTAGACAATAAATGTAAATTTCACACGTTTTTGCTAGTATAATAAGCTGTTCACTCACGAACAATGCTGTTTATCCAGAGACCACATGGTATGTTCTTAACTCATTAAACTGTGCATTTTAACATACTTGGTGTCAAATGGCAGTATGACCACGTGAGCTGATCTAATCCAGTCGATGTAAGACCTTGTGTTCTCTTTCTCTGCGTTCTTTATTATTTTGACAAAAACAGTCGGCATCTTACAAACTAATAGAGACACGGGTAAACTAGCTTACTCTATAGCTCACTCTATAATCGTCCTAACCCATGCACTGTTAAATCTGTATCTACAAACATATCCCATGGCCCAAACAGTATTAGAGCAATAGTGCGTTACTTTGCCTAGATTAAAACATTATTATAAACATGGGCGATATCATAAACATGATTAAGACGATAAAATCCGAGAAAACGTCCTGATCTGGCTTAATACTTATCTTGACAAATCTATTTGAATAAGCGTGTGAGAATACAGATGGGGTTGGCGCTTGTGTTGAAAGTCCTTCTGTCTTAATGATAAAATTTTGACCAAATACACACCATGAGTGAGATAAACGTGATCAAATTCTTAGTGGTAAAAGGTGATGTGGTAGATGTGTGGTGTACATTTGTCCCTTACCGGGGTTGCCATGGTAACAAGATTGGGCTGGAGCGCATATCATATTAAGACCACAAACATAATTCACGCATATTAGAGAAGATATTCTTTCCAAAGCCATAGTTTTATGTACAGTTTGAATGTTATAATTTAATACATAAATGTATTCATACCCCACAGGGTATTCCTACCCCACAGGATGACCTATTAAAATGCTGCTGGTATCCTCTTGAACCTATATTGAGTTCATTTGAAGAATTTTATCTTTTTAACATAGCACCAAGGCGTTAAGCAGCTGGACGTAGTTTTTGACAAAACTATGACAAAGACCAGGCTTTTATCTTTAGAGATAGCAATTAAGGTAATTGTACATGTCTTGTAATTCAATTTAACAGAAAATATGTGTATTTGTTCGCCTTACCCAAGGTGTTGATACCAAAAACTACACATGCAACTAATTGTAATATTTGAATCATTTTCGTTATTTTTACGCAATATCAGAGCTACTGATCAAATATGATTGCAGCAACAGGATCATCAAGATTAGTGCATTTGTATAGTTTTGTTTAAAAGAGCCTACTGGATATGCTTTTCTTTCCGCAATTGCTGTAATCAACACTCCAAACGAATGCTTCACACTTCAACACATGTAAACAGTGTTGAAAAAGTACAAAGAACCACTACGTCGAGTGTGGTGCATGGTATGCTAGTTTGACCCGTGTGTGCTTTACAGCAGCGTGTTTGGCGAAATAATCAAGGGCGCAAAAAAGAAAAGATTCCACACCTATTGAACTGATTAAGTTAGCTCACGTGCTCTTTATACTGATGCTGCTCACGTTGTTTTACTGCTCTTTGACACCAAGGGTGTTGTTTTGTCGGGGGGCGGCGAAGTTACATTACACGTGATTTGTTTTGAGTGAGCGTGAACAGCTCACAGAGCCAGCCAAAATAAACATATTTTTGCACCTTGTAAATGGATCTAACATGTCAACTAAAATTGTTGAGCTCACGTGTATATGAACTCATGTGAGACAAATAATTGCATAAATAAATTCCTTGAACACATTTATATATAGTGATATTTTCTACCCACATAGAGGGGAATGGAATTGCTAAGCTAACTTAAAGACGGCTACTAAGAAATTTGTGGAGGTTAATGTTTTGTTAAATAAAATGTGTAAAATAGGAAAGGAAATGGAGATTTTTGTCTAAAGATCATATTTTGTCTATGATCTTAGGTTTTAAAAAATAAATTCTAAAGATACGACGATTCCATTGTGTCCTGATTCAATATTTCGTCACTTTATTTTGTCATCTCACTTTTCACAGTTATTCTTCTCAGTCGTCATTCTGTGGGTTACTAAGAGAAACTGCATTTTATTGTAAAGGTTCAAGAATGTGATGTATTAGTGCATGTGTAAATATCTATGTTCCTATGCATTGTATGTGGAAAGCGTCAATACTTCCGTCCCCTACATATCCTGTGGAACTCGGGAGACAAACGTAAAACCAACTACAATAGGCACTGGACACATGTATGGTGAATACGCTGCACCAAATTGCAATTTCTCCATAAAGGACTTTTCGCCATTTCAGTTGGTCGACGCTTCAACATTTGATATGATACAAAGCTGAAGTAATAGCAGGTGTAATTGTGATACAGGTGTAAAAGTGTATTTAGCTAATACTAGTACTGGTATTAAGTTATTTTTTATATTTATAATTTTAGCCAAACTCTGCAAACAATGCCACTGTCCAAAGTCAAAGTATTTAATATACTGGTACACCATTATTTCTGGGCAAAATGCAAAATCGAAGACGTGGATAAAAGTGCACTAGATGAGTAGCTGAAAAATACGCAGTAAGATTGGTAACTCAGCAGTCAATTAAATTAATGTTTCAAACTTAACGACAAATGAACAAATACATACACATGTATCAGGCAAAGTAATAAATTAGAAAGAAAAAAAAATGTTCATATAATTTTAATTCAACAAAGGAAGGGATTCTTTCGATGCCTATAAGCATAATAAGCTTCATCAATATCGGAAAAGACAGGTTCAAATTATATTCCTCCAACGAATTGCTCAATGTAGTTTAACAGACTACAGGTACATGTCCGTTGTTTTAAAAGTTAGATCCAACATTGGATCTTTTCAAATGTATTTAAGTTACATCCATAATGTACCTAGCGCAGATTCTCGCAAGATGGGATGGGTTGAGACCTTAAAAGACCATACATACTTCTGAATTCAAAATGATAAGTAGAAATGCACGTAGATATATAGGTAGACTTGAAGGAGGAAAAACGACTTCAGGATAACCAGGCTTCTCTTTTCAGAAAACGAAGCACCATTATTGCGATTCATGAGACGAAATTAAAAAAATAGTAAGAAGCTATTCAGACATACGATAGTAACCACATTATGTGCATTAAATAATCACATGGAAATACAAAGAGTATTTCCAAAGAGTATGTCAAACAGTTCAAATTCTTGTGTTTGCAAGCTGGTTTTTCCAGTGGGTCACGGACCAGTCATTGCCAGGAAGCTGTTTTAAGAGTAAGATGAACACAACTCACTATAGACCTACCGCATAAAAATCTTACCACTTAGAATCAGCTCACTATAGGAACTTATAAATGCTTGTAGTACGGAGAGTGTTGACCAAAATACATTAATCTGCTTTTGGTCAAGTGGAAATTATTTCCACTGTTTGCTGAAGACTGTGACAAATCCAAGCCAAGTCCTTGGCTGGGGCTTCTGCCTATGCAGATTGCAACTCTACCTTAGTGGGGTACCAGAAAGGCAACTTTTTTGTTATTCAATGAGTTAGCTTCAGAAGATTTGGGTGACGATGACTTGAAAATGGAGAAAAAAAGCCTCATAGGTGCCGGTGGTTTTGGCTTTGTGTATTTGGGAGTATTTGCTAAACGAAAGGTTGCCATCAAAATCTTGGACAAGATTTTTTTCAAACTTGCTCTAACTGGGATCACTCTACCAGTACATCGAATGTCAAAAGAATCCGTCCGTTTGTTCTTTAGAAGAAGATTTTAAAGGTTTTGATCAAAATGCAAGATAGCCGCTATGTCAGTTAACCAAAAAAAAGTTAACCGAAAGTTAACCGAAAGTTAACCAAAAACAGCCAAAATTTGCATCGTAACCTTGTTCCTAAAATCACCAAATTTCACCAACATCCAATGAAAACTTTTCCTTTTACGGCTCTTAAAGTTTTCAACTAGTTTTCAAGAAAACTGAAGAAAAATGATACAAATCCGAACAATTTCAATAGGTGTCCCAGCACACCTTGGCTACCTAATGATAAAACATCAGGGATAATATGATTCACTACATGAACACATACAATGTACAATTCAGGCCAAGAAATTATATTCAAGCGTATGCCTACAGCGAGAAGCTTGTGTCTTCAGGGCTATCAAACACAAAATCCAACTAAACACAAACAGAATTAAAATGTATAAAAAGAAATATAAAAGTTTGATTTAGTCACACACGTAGAAAATAGAAACAATATGTTCTTAAGTGACAACATACGATTTCTTAAGGTCACAAGCTAGTTTTATTGTATGTTTTAGTCCGTGGGTCACGGGCCAGTTATTGTCAAGAAGCTGTTTTTCGAGCAAGATGAACACAACTCACTATAGATCAATATAGCGGGCTCATAAGTAAGGACGTCTAAATACCTCCAGTACAGAGAGGTAAGAGACCAATAAGGCAGCGTTTAGGAATTATTTCTACTGTTTTTTCCAGACTGTATCAAATGATGGCCATGCCCTTGGCTGGGGCAACTATGCATTGGATTTAGCTTCAGAAGATTTAGGTGACGATGGTTTAAAAATGGAGAAGTGTAATAGATGCTGGTGGTTTTGGCTGTGTCTGTTTGGGTAAATTTGCTAAACAAATAGTTGCTTTTAATATACTGGACAAGATAATTGATAATCGTGGCAAAACCTCAACGATATCATCAACAATCCCGACGAACTACTCCCACCGAAGAGGCGGGTGACGTACGCCCATTTGCTGTCTTACGCCCTGGACTACGCGCACCTCAATTCCATCTTGACATTTAACTTGCAAATCTCCTTTTTACGCTAGAAGACAGGTGTAAACTGGGTTACTTTGGCTGTTGTCAGAGAGTGGAATCGGAAACGGGTACCGTCAGTCCCACCAACCGATCCACACTGAGTGGAACTGTGGCCTTACAGAGCACCGGAGGTCCTCCGCGGTAAGTCGCCGACCTTCAAAGCCTATGTGTACTCCGTCGATATTACTTTGTGGCGGCTGTGAACCTCCGTATGGCAACGAGGCACACCCACATGTGATTGTTTTTCCGGATGGTTTCTTGCATTCTCCGCACAGAGTTGGTGTGTGTCAACGACGTTTGAGGTGTATTATAAGTATGTGTATAGAACGTGTTGGGGAGCGTGCCCCAAGGATAGATCGTCAATCACCGATCTCATACAACTGATTGATGGAAGCATGAGCTGTAATGCCATTGCCTGGTGTGTTGCTAATCACGGGAATTACGCACTTACTGCACAAGGATTTGATTAGATGTATGTGATATGGTCTATATGGCATAAATTTAAGCTGTCATGCTTCTGCTACTGTATGTAGAACTGAGCCCTCATTACATGGTGTTCTGTACTACACCCACGTGTGACGTAATAAAAACCTTGTAATGGAATTACACCTCGTAACTTACAGACAGACAGACAGACCAAGAAACTTCGTGATATGGCCTAAGGAATATTCAAAGTAAGTGGTTATCCGGGAACAGATGTGGTCTATGTTAGGTTAAAGATCTATGCTAGGGTTTCCATCGGTCACACTGCCCTGTTTCCTACTCGATATAACATCAAGGACACACATTCTCCAAAACACTTTTTTTTATTGCACTACCCAATTGATCATATTTATATATTTATTAAATTACACATAAATTGTTATTACAATACTTGGGGATTGGTTTGTTACATCGCATGGTAAATTTTAATGCGTTACCCGTTGGGTATTATAGTACACCTGTATTCTTACATAGCACGGTGTAACAGCCCTATGTCATTCTGTTTATAAATGTCTTTGTAACAAGATGTGGCATTCGTTGCTACCGTTTTTGCTCGCTACTTAGATGTTCATTGTGCAAATTTTCCAGTGAATGTCACTATCACGTGACAGTAACTCAGCTTAAAAAATCTCTTATGTCCTGAAGGTTGTATTGTTTCAGCGCTATGCAGGGTATGACTTTCTTGACACTTTTGCTCATTTGGTTACAGATTATCCCAAACGAAAACTACTTTGGAGAATGAAAAGTAAACCAAAGCAACATATACTTTAAAACCAGAATTATTTGCTAGTTGTGAATACCGAAAATTCCCGACAGCTAATTTTCTCCTATGAGCGCCCATATTGCATTACTTTACCTATTTTTACAATACAAACCACTATAAGGTTCCAGATGGATAGACTTAAGACATCTGGTCGTATGCCTTGACCAGTGAATGGCTGGGATTCTGATCTTGCATGGGTTTCTGATGAAGGCTTGTATTTTTCAGCAATTTTCCGTTTCTGAGAGCATTAAATGGGGGAGATAACTTTCAACACAGCTGTTAGATTATCTCCCCTGCTTCTTGGAGTTATCGCAGAAAAAAAAGAGACAGAGAAGTTGTCGAGAAAGAAAATTCTACAAAACACATTTGCAACCAGTTTAGGCCTTCATGACTCTGTTATGCCCGTCTGCAGATTGCACAGAGGTGAAGTATTATTGAATGATAATAGGGTTTATGGCTTTATTTATTTATTTCATTGATGTTTTCGTTGTATTCCCTATGGCTTTAAGTTGACAACCTGATATTATGATCTGCGCTTTTAATTCTAATGAAGATAATATTATATTTCTAGGTTTCGTTAAGATACTTATAATCTTGTGGGCTCTACTCTTGGATTTTACGCCAATTATTCAATGTAAAGTGTGATACGCTGCTGCATGATTTTTACAGCGTCAGTTACAGCGGGGAGAGGGGGATACATGCATTATGTTTTGATCACAAAATCTTCTGGTTTTATTTGTGCTACTGGACACAGAGTTGCTTGCTGCTAAGATTGTTGATACATAATGATAAAACACTTTTCTTGACCCAAGTATATGGTGGCAAACAGTTCATTAGCAGGAGACTTGGCTCAGTGCGTCCTCCAAACATGTGACGCACGAGTTACATGTTTAATACAGGCAGACAGGGGCCTGATATCCATTCTTGATCACTGTGGCTCTCACTGTACTATGTACAATGTACTAAATTTACCTTTGACCAGTTTGATAATGAGTTCAAATCCAGTTCTTGCTGTCTTGGTTGTTGCGTTAAGTTAGGAGGCTGCCCTGTCGAAGGTCGGTGATGTACAATGGCCTGATAACGGGTTTTTCCCAAAACGCTTTGTAATACTATATTGAGTTGGTTGTGACTTCACAACAACAAATTACAAAACACTGTTATTGCAATATTCGAAATTATTGATTTATTTATTGAATTTTCAGAAATTACACTTTTATGTTCTCCGAGAAAAAATCCCCCATCTTATTGTGTTCTTTTAAGTGCAGAAGGTTAAGAAAATAGTGTAACTATTTCTCTATAGTGGGGCCTACAGGATACCGTGAGTTACCGTAATCCGTCGAAAAGCTTATTAATTTATCCTCTGCCTCATATTCCTGATGGGTCTTTAGTGATTAACAGTACTTTTAACCATCTCGTTCTTGGTGAGAGGTGGATGTTGTCAAAGGTAAAGGGTAAATCTCGCCTATTTGCTAAGGACAAATAGGCGAGTGGCCATGGCGCTGCAATGAAGCGTTTTAGTGAATCTAGAGGCTGCGTAGCCTCCGGAACCACTGCGGTTTTATAGTATAGCCAAAGACCTACTTTAGCGATTCATGGAGACGAAATTTTTTGTTGCTTTCTTCTTTTTTCATCAGTACAGATTTATCAGTTTTGCTTTCTTTAAATCTTAGTATTCCGCATTCATATAAACTCGGCAGAAACTTCAAAAAGGTCGGTGGGTTACCCCGAGCAATCTGTTTATTTTTTCTTATTTTTTTTTTAAGTAAAATTGGCTGCTGTCATAATTTATTTATTTATTTTATTGGCGTTTTATGCCCCATTTTCAAGAATATTTCACTTATACTAAGACGACCACCATAATAGTGAGAGAGAAACTCACGACCATCCGCAGGTTGCTGATAGACAGTCCTAAGTACGGCCGGAGAGGAAGCCAGCATAAGCTGGACTTGAACTCACAGCGACCGCACTGGTGACAGGTTTATTGCGCCGTGCTGGCGCGCTAACCTCTCGGGCACGGAGGCCCCACCTGTCATATAAGGAAAAATGCATGTAAATAGTGGAATAAACAGGACACTGTACACATGATATGGACAATATATAGAATACTTTATCTTTATAAATATACAGGTAATACACTGATTTGCCATAGAAAAGTGTAACAATTGATTCTTTTTCTGGTAAGTGCACTTCTTGCCAGGATTCAGTACATATACAATGAACATATACATCACTCACGAGGACGCCAAGAATAGAACTGGTCAAAACTGTTACAACTGTGCACTATATAACTAGCAAGTTGAACAAAAGTTATCCAGAAAATTATGTAACTCTAGCATGTTAGTATGTAGATAAATGACCATTTGAATATTTTCACCTGGGCTCGATTGAGTGTAGCACCACGACGTACGTTGTTTATCACAAGCCACCGCACAAGGAAAGAGTATACACGTGTACATAAATCAAGATTACCCATGCGCCTCCTCAGTTTTGGGTTCTTTGGTCAGCTGTCTTGTATATTATTATATGGCTAAACACCTGTGTAGAAGGACAATCCCCTGGAATCCCTAATTAGAGGGTAGGAAGTTCATCTTGTGGAATATGAAGAAGAATTTTTTTTGAGAGCTTGCTCAACTGTTTTATCCCAGGGAAACTAGGAGGTGGTGCCACCCACGCGTATGTAAATGAAAGTCTTCAGCCAATGCTAATCTCGTCTAAGAGCTCGACAGCTTCTTTGACTGTTACAGCACTGGGTAATTTAATGAACTGCATGCACCGTTTTTTGTTTACTTACATTATGTTAGAGCCGTGAAATGCTCCATGTAGAATGAAAGAAATACTGTAAGGCTTTTGAAAAACGGCATCTATGCCCAAACAGAATGACGTTGTTACCCACCTCGAAATTTCAATCTCTTTGAGTAATGACCCTGGGCAACGCTACACTCAACAGGTGCCCTCTGGGGGATAAAACCTATCCTCGTCACCTTTATCTATACGTGGTATCTAGCAGCTTCCGTAGAGTGATTACTGTTGCTTGGCATCTCGTTCCTCTCATATGCTAATATAGTGGTGTGGCGTAAGCCCACGTCTCCTGACGGCCTTTCGTCAGAATGAAGAGCCACATTTCATGAGGATTGTCTTCGCGGGACATACCGTGTTGATCTTCATATGAATTTGTGGCTTTTCTGTCTTAAATCACATCGCGTTTTATGTAAAGCTAGCTTTTCACTTCGTAGAACTAATATTTCCACTCTTGCAATAGTCAGAGTATCTTTGTGCTTTCCTGGTTAAAACAATGAATGGTGCTGCTCTAAGATGGTCTGAAATGGTCTGCAGCTAACGATTCAAAAATGTCCATATAATATTAAAGAGGTTATACCGCCAACTGTGGCAAAATAATTGGCAAGTCTTAGTCGTATGAATACTATCGTATTGCCGAAGTAGTAACCTCTCAGAAAATACTAACCTCGCTGATGTCTGATGTATAGTATTAAATTTTAATAGAAGTTTGTAAAAAATTACAAAGGGGGTCATTTTACGAAACTTTATGGGATAGATGTTAATGATCTCTGTTGGACTTGGAAGAACAATCCACAGATGGGCCTCCCAGAACGCAGATCTGCTTTACAGGAGTGAACGTGACCTAGTAAAGGTTTATAGTATTAATCTGTAGCGCGGGTGCTACTTCGTTTGCATATCGAATAACAAGCTACCAATCACACATTTTGGAAATAATGTCTCCACTATTATGATTTGGTTAAATAAGTACAAAAGTGAAGGAATTTCACGAAACTATTTCCATGTTTGTGACCAATATTTTCTGGTGTAGCCTCTAGGCTTTTTTCCCATGCGTGCATCTTACTCTTTGGAAACACAAAAAGCGTGGGTTGTAATCTTACTCTTAGAAAACACAGATGGTTGAACTCTAAAGTTAACTTAAGCAATGGTCCCAGGTACGAAAATTAATCCTGAAAAGTTATCACAAAAATTCATTCAATGGGCACAGTTTTTAAGAACTGAGACGACGGTCTGGATGGAACTCCCGAGTTCTCTGTCATGGGAAGACAACGGCTTGATCAGCAGACGGTTCACTGGCGGCAGTACGATTGTACTTTTTTACACTTAAGATATGAAATGTGCCATCAAACAGTTTCCCTGCGGAATTTGTGAACCTTGAGCTTCGTTATGGATAATGTTTTTCCTTAACCCTACAGCAATACCGCCATATATTCGCTTCCTTGACTCTAAATAGACCGTTTTGAGAATGATGAAGACATCAAGATGAACGCCTGGAAGAGGGCCTTCAATGAACAAAGTAGACACTCGTTCTATGATTCGCGGCCAGCATTATCGCAATTGTAGAAAAGATCTGGGTCAGAAAACTGTAAATACGCATACGCGGTTTCGTTACTTCTGAAGTTTGGCGGGTGAATTTTGGAGTGTATAGAATGATTGATTAAGACACTTCAGGGTATGCCATAAGCCATTCAAAGTCCAAGTTCGGGTTATCCTCTGGCGGCTTCAGGCCACCTTTAGGCACGAGTTGAGTCTTCTTTCTAGAGGTTAAGCAGCCCTCCTCACCAATTCGCAAGACTGTCCGAAGAGCCCAAGTCAGTGGCGGATATTTGAAAGAGTTTATACCAGCCCATAGTGTGTTGAGACAAATCCAGATTGTCGAGGCGAACAACCGCTTCTCCAAGGGACACCTTCTTGTCGAAAGTCTTCTGTCGCTCCCAAATGTTAATCTGAAGCAAGGAATAAAATCGGGCTTCTATGAACTAATTTACTGATTAACTTGACGAGTTTCTGAGCAACTTGAGCCCAGGTAGCTCGTCTGAGCTGCCCGGTGCAGATGTGTCATTACCTACATCGCGAGGTTATACAACACTTTGATCAACTATTGTCATTATGAACAAGAAGGATGCGTATGTATCCTTACAATTGACTGCAGTATAATGACAAATATTAAAGCCTACAGCACGGAGAGTAAACCAAGAGCAGTGACTAGTTGGCAAAATGTTACAAGTATTACAGGGGAAATCTGGTCTCTTGTCAGTTTAGAAATTTTTATTCTAACTGTTCATGCAAATGCTTAAATAGTAACATCATAAACGCCCTACAACAACATGGCTTAGGCAAAATTACGTAAAAATGCAGTGAAGATAGCTGCAAATTATCAAATGTCACTGATCTAGAAATACTCAAAACGCTCTGATGTTATCATTTAGTACACAAACCCATTAACACAATGTAAAGGGATGAGGCATCGGACATGCTTAATTTATACCAGCAGAACCCTGGTTTATACAGCAATACAATATAAAAGGCTACAGCATAGAGAGTAAAACCACAGCAGTGACGACAGTGTTAAAGCTTTCATATGGTCACATATATTACCGGTTGCAAAATGACGTTTTGAAAAAAATCATAAAATTAAAAGATTTGAGGATTTTATATACCTTCATGGATCGCCCATACACGTTACAGGCGGAGTATTTCAGCTTCTGACGGTAAATCGGTTCATAAGACCCTTTCACCAACTTCGTCTTCTTCTTCTGAATCTTCTTGTTTCCCTCCATAAGGTAAGTCTTAACGTAAGTGTCTGTTAAAACCGAAAGTTTTATGCTTTCGATTAGATACACTGTATAGAATGAATAATATTAATACTCTCATGTCTAGGTCACCACTGGGTTTAGCCATGCAGTTTTCTATGGACAGTGTGAGGAGGCTTTCTAGTGTCAGATTTTAATAATATTGTTGTCTTTCTGTTGCATGAAGAAAATCACTTTTCTTGATATTTTATTGAAACATACGCCTGGTAACCATCAGCATGGATATGACACCAGACCAGCTTGTATGTTGCAATTGAAGATTAATGTTTGAATTTTTGCGAATTTCTGCAGTATTGAATGTTAACCGATATGTCGATTGGTTATTTCGAATAATATCTGGGTTGAGGTGATTGAAACGTAGCAAATTACAAGTAGTTTGCAACGCAGACATAAAAAGCAAAATAAATTTGTAAAGGAAATATTTTTTTATTTCACCTTCAATGTGATATTTCACTTTCAAAAATACTTAGCCTGACTCGAATGTCAGTTCAGTCTTAAGAGACCTGTTAGTAGTTCATGTTAGTAATGAACACCAGCCACCGGGTAAAAATGATATAAAATTGACATACTTCCGTTACCTGGTGGAAACACGGCGGGACCACGCGACAACCCCTTTGCACATATAACATCCACTTCCAATTGACCTTTGGAGACCATAAATCCCAATTTAATGTCTCCAAGGATCACTTTTTCTGGAATATAAAATAGGACGAGGTGGTGAAATTGAAAAGGGTAATCTATTACATAGGTTAGTTCAGTTCTGTAAGGTAATTTGTTCTTATCTCTTGTCATTGTGGTAAACTTTAACATCACTCTAGCCAAATAAAAGTTCACAGTTCTTGACAACGCCATTTATGTACTTCTGTATACAGGAGACATATTTGTGTTCGGCAAAACTTTGTTCCATCTTGCGTCAACAACAATTTTTTCCTGACCTTGTATAACCGCTTCTTTCTCTTGTTTCTAATGTGTTTTGTCATCTATTACTTAAATTTCCTTAACTTTAGCCGTTTTATTGTTTAAATTATAGGTTACCAAAGTGCTTCGGATTATTCTCACCCATTGCAGGTTTAGGCGGAGCTTGTCCCGGTCCTAGCAACGATGTGACGTCATCACCCTCAGGTGCTGGTCGGTCCGGTGTACGGGAACTAAAACTGAAGAGTTGTCAGGTTGATGTTCACATTTGCATGAGAGTAAAATAGCTTAAGCCTGATTTCGACGTTAACATGACACATGTCAAGATAATATTTGTTACTAGATGCTTAAAATGTCTGATTGACTGAAACTTCATGCTAGTAGGCCCGAATACTCGAATCAATGTGTATGAGAAGGCTGTTAGTATTCACCTACCCTATTTCCTCGACCTTTTCGCATATGAAAGAGCAAATTTAAGTGCAATTTATATACACATTTTTAAGCTGAGTTTGGAGACAAAACTATATTGGTTGGCCAATTTTCAGGGTTTTACCATTCTACACACAATAATGCCTTCAGAATATGCTTGAATGAACACCTTGCAAACACGCAAACAGCTTGAAAAACTGCAGTGTTTTGGAAAGTAATCAAATTCTCTGCTCTCGCGTAAATATCAAGACACACCGATAAGTGCACTATTGCCATTACTGTGATCATTACGGTTTGTTGATCATTGTGGTTTTCGTAGCAGTAGCTTGTTGTAGTTTGGTAGGCTTTTTGGTGGCCTTCTCGACTAAGTTTCCTTTTGAGCATACTGGCAGACTTTTTTGTGTCATAAACTACATCTTTCAAAAAAAAATTTTCTGAACGCTACAATACAGAAACAATAGTCGTCTTACATGAATTTCGTTGAAAGTCACCAGTCTCAGTTCTTTTCGCCATGCCGGTGAGAATATATATATTTATTTATTTGATTAGTGTTTCACTTATACGACGGCAGCCAACATTATGGTGGGAGGAAACCAGGCAATGCTCTGGGGAAGCCAACAACCATCCACAGGTTGCTGTCAAACATTCCCACTTACGGCCGGAGACCGGTGAGATACGCGATCATAACAAGGATGTGCTATTAAATTCAATTTAGACTGGTAGATTGCATATATATGCCAAATGATTTTGGGGTCTATGCTGATGGTTGCATTGCTGATCGTCATATATCTTCTGGTCTGAACAGTAATCTGGTCTGAACAATAACTGAATCGGCCTGAATAAAAGAAGAGGATATACCAAAAGTGCATCCATGATTCATACCTGTATGTTTCCATATCTTCTTCGTCAAAGCTGGTCTCACTTGGTGTCCGGCTAAGAGGCCTGGGTGGAGCCAAGAGATCCATTTGAACTGTAACAGAGGAATGTACAAGACGCTTTTCTGAAAATAAATTCTTACCACAATTCAGCCTTTCAGGTGTATAATCGGATTTCAACAGAAATTGATTACATGTATTCAAGTATACATGTAGAATACCTGGTGGGCACGGTGTTTCAGTATGTTTTGAAGCACACTTTATCTTTCTCATAAAGTGTTTAAAGTGTGGCAATGTCATGTTTAATCACAACACCAATGTTACAATATTTAGAATGTCAACAATATGCAAGCAAACTGAAGCCATAGAGGTGAAATCAAATAGCTAATGCGTGAAAAAACAAGACCAAAAACAAAGCCTGGAAGGACAACCAAATAACACAAAGAGCAAGCACGGGTATAATTATACATCCCGAAAATTTGGAAAACGCTTCTTTATTTAGAGAAAATTACAATAGTCTCCATACTTGTGCAGTCTTGCAATGTCACAAAATGTAGTAACATGTTGAATTCAACAACACGTAAGGTGTATTTTAGTTATAAGGCGTGATAGATGTGAGCACATTTACTTGAACACATTTTCGATAGATTGTATATTAACAAAATCACAGCTACTTTCAAACACATCATGCAAATATTATGCCGACGGTAGTATACACAGCTCCGGAACCAGACTTCACCCCACAAAGGTAAGATATCAAGTAAAGGCCAAACTGCCAGATTCGCAACATTTTAAAAATTATACTGTGTTTCACGTGATCAACCAACATAAACTGATATTGATTTAGCGCAGAAAGTAACATCCGGCACGAAGGGCACGATTGGGGCACGAAGGGCATGGTCAAATAGGTGTATTTGTAACTGTACTTGTAGAACGCCGATGAGAGCGTGGGGATCGTTGCCCCAGGACTGGACTGTCGTCCTGCATGTCTCCGATACTACGGCTACGACTTAGCCAAGTGTGCGACGAACAACTGTCACGGTCATCTGTAACAGAGTGCCGCATTTGATGGGTTAAAATGTGAAAACATATCTGTATATAATATTATTACAAAAACATGTTGAACTGTGATGGCCAAAACATATTTTGTATTATTTCATTACTTGCCATAACATTATCACTAGAATCATATTGCCTACCTCCCCCCACCCCCTACGAATAGAACTTTACCTCTTAGTAATCAACAGATGTTTATGCATTATATATGCTATAGACTTAACTAGTTCAGCGAATGGAAACAGCACAGATATTAATCGACAGTCAAACAATGATTACACGTCGAGTGTTAACACATAAAAGTACCCAAAATTTTTCCTTTCCACCAATATTTCAAATTTTTCCCAAAACACCAAAGGAGGAATACATCTCGGACACTCTCCCCCACCATTCTGCCGGGAGAGGCCTCGGATAATATGCATTATACTATGTACAAAGCATGGTGTTTTACTCACCGTCACTCTCTTTCTTGTCACCGATCATTTTCGTCATGGCACAGGACATCTTTCGTTTAACCTTCTTTGTGAAGCTATCTCGGTGAGCTATTTATGCACAGAAGATTGGCTATATATATATCAAGTGATATTCTACGTTATTACTTCTTGACTATCTTCCAAAGCTCTCTGAAATTTTATGACTACTCCGGTGTTTCTTGTAACAAATCTTATTTCATACATATATTTATGTTCATGTTTGTGACGGGAATAGGTCTTTACAAAAAGGTTTGGATGAACTTGATTTAGACAGGTTATAGGATATAGGATATCAATGTGTAACTCGACTTTTAAACGTTGGGATGTCTAAAATTCAGGGAGAAAGATGTTACTGAACGCTTCGACTTTATCAATGTGTAAAATATAACAATATGACCCCTAAGCAGATCTACCTCCTTTTCTCCTTTTATCCATGTTAAATTCAGAACATGTTTCGATTGTGTTTTAAGTATAGGATATTGTAATATTGTTAAAGTCTGGCTTTGTTAATTCTAAGTAAGATAGAGTTTGACTTATTTTAAAATACTTGTGATTTCAATTCAATGGCCGCCTATTACATCTTAGTAATAGGCATCGTGGAGACATGGAGTGAGAATCACTGTTTTGACAAGACTAAACCATAAGAACTGGAGAACACCATTAGCATACAGAGAGTACATACTGCGACAGCAACATTGATCATAGCAGTAATGTATCACACTAAGTAATCTATGTCAATAACTACCCAAATGTAATTCTACAAATACCTACAAACTAAAAAGAAAATTCACAATGTGCGATAGAGGTGGGTGTGCTAATTTATTCTAAGACTAATATTCTCAATACAAGGACAATGCTCGCATTTATCAAACATGCTATTGCTTACCCACATTAACCGAATACCTACAACACTTATGTCTGCTCTGTCACAGAACACATAAGTTCTCATGAATCAAATTACCTTGAATTTTTATTTCGGTATATGAGACTTCATGTACCAGTGCTGTCACATACTGGCACCTCTGAGCCTAAATTATGATAACTCGTTATAGCTTCCTTAAGTTTTCAAAAGTTACCCAAGCTGTCAATGCGAGCTTAGAAAAATGTCATAGCTTACCAAGTAAACTAAATTGTTACAGTTTACCCAATATATCACAGCCTATTCAAGTTGCTATAGCATAAGAAACTATCACATGTTACCATGCTTAATTGCAAAAATGACTTACTTGGTCACATGTTGTCCAAGTTGTCACAACAAAATAAACTATCACAGACCACCTTTAAGTTGTCAAAGCTTTCCAAATTGGACAGTTTACAACATTAGCGTGTCTTTCCAAGTTGCCATAGTTGATCATGATTCGTGTTGTCACAGATTACCAAGTTTTCACAGATTCCTTTGCTTCTCGAATTTTATGACTTACCAAGGTTGACGCTTCCCCTATTATCAGGGTCGGTGAGAGATCCAGGGGAGGGAAGCGGAGAGGAATGGCGCGACACCGGATAATCCCTGTCCGATCGACAGTCTCGACCTGAAAATCAGTTATAACTTGCTACTTAATCAAGTATTGACAGTTTGAAAGTATCTGTTTATATGAGTGGTGTTTCCACATGTTAGTTGGACTATCTAACATATGCAACGATGATTAGAAAACCAGCCAGAATACAGGAAGAACTGGAGCAGCTTGTTAATACTTTTCTACAAAGCAATCGTAGGCTAAGCTGATTGTAACTACGATTACACCACATGTTTGATATGTGTGTGCCACAGTAGTTACAATGATAACTTTGTGGAAGGATTCCCAGAATTTTGGGCGTTAGCCATGGTGTTTACCGCGATCTCCTACTAAATGTGGAATCTTTCCCACTTAATGTAACTCGGGCATATGGCAGTCTGCTGTTCATTTCTTCCTTTGTGATGACGATTTGCATACTTAATACAGGAGAAGAATGGTCAATCCGATACAGACCTGAGTCGCCACTGCACGGGAAAAGGTACCTAATTGATGTGAAACACTATATAAGTGAACCTATACATTCGTGCACTGTACCATAGGAATGGTTTTGTTACTAAATACATTCTAGCCGGCATTGGTGTAGAGGCATACTTGATATTTTGAGCATTGTCGTGAACAGTCGAAAAGACACTCAGATCAAGGTTCACATGACGTCAAATGGCGATATGTAACGATCATAATGTTTGTTTCACAAGATTCAATTACAACTGCGTCTTTGCTTCATTGATTTACTCTTTGTGTTACACATGTTTGTGCACAGATAAAATGTACATCTACATTATCTGGCTTTTTTCTTCTTTAAACTCAGTGAAGGTTGGTCTATTTTCGTCATATTTCCTAAACCCACTAACAATTCATTTCCATATATGGCTTCCTTTGCGTGCTATATATCGTGTTTGAATGTCGCTGATTTCTTGAACTTAATTACGTGGAGACCAAATTGGTTTATTACTACCGAGAACAGAAAGGACCATCTTTTATCTCTATACAAGATATGGAAACATGTACGTCACGTTTATACGATGGTTAATTTACTATTAGCAGTCAGACAGCATCTAATGCTTCCGTTAAATTAACGTCGTGTAGTCAATATTTAATGTCACAAGGCTTGGTTGGGAACAATGAATGGTCCTTGTTAGAGAAACTTCGGAGAGATTTATCACATGTTCGTTTTGGCGAAACACATCGGTTGTGGTCGTGATTTCGATCCATGACCCTACTAATTTGCCTTGACGGAGTCTAAACCCCTTGATTTACAGCACTAATTCTGAAGAAATCAAATTATACACTGAACATGCTGACAAAAATTAGTCGACAATGCTAATTAAGTAAACTTGGTATTTGACTTTTTCCTTAATACAATGATATATCAATGAAAGATGCAAAACAAAGCATACCTAATCATGTCAGGTATATAAACCATCTTAAATATGTCAAGCTTTATCTCGGTACCATGGCTTACCACCATAGACAAGGGCAACCTTGTTCTCAAATGCCTTCTGAACTCTGAGCATTAAGCAAAGAACCCAAAGAACTCTTCTTGGTTCCATGGTTTAGCACTAAACACAAGGTAAAAACTGTTCTCGCACGGTCTTCTTCACTCAAACCACAAGGTAAAGAAACCTAATACACTCATTGTCAGCCTGGTTTAGTACCAAAGACTTTCGATGGGTTTTTATCTCAGCTGTGTGCACGAAAGGAAAAAGAGCAGAAGTATACGCGTTAGTTAAGTATTTAAAGCTCAATTCACCCTTTCAACGCTGAGCGCCAAGTAAAAAAGAGAGCATCTGTTTTTTTTTATTATGAAAACGAGTGTAAAGATACAACCTTGCTTCCAATAATTCATATTAGTATATCGCAGTGCTAATTTGGAATCCAATAACTTACTCGGGCTGGTTTTGCCTCTGGTTAGCAGTTGCTTGGCCTTGTCGTGAGCAGGAGTGAGTGGAAGAGACCTCTGCAGCTCTGCTGACCGTCGCCCTGAAAAGTTAGGCGAAGGGGTACGAACCCCTTGAGCCCGCTGTCCCAGCAGATCTATAGAAGATGAACTACTGAGAGGCGATATGTCCGAGAAGGATTTCTTCCTCAGGGGTAGAGGCGAACTGTTCTCGTCGTGGTTCTCCAGGTTGAACCATACAGCCTCGTTGTCAAGGTTTGCATCCTTCAAATCCAGGAGAACCTCACCAAGGAACTCATCGTCCCCGCTGTAGTTCTTGTCCCAAACTGTTACTTCCAGAGCCTTCTCCTGAATCTAGAAGGAAAAGTCAACATCTGCACAACCTTATAAAATGTTTAATTTTCATTAAGCATTTACCTATATACTGGAATTTGAACTTCAATCTCCTGAGTCCAAATGCTACACTCTACCAACAGAAGCAACGGAAATACCCCACCAGCCTGCTAATACAAGCACGGGAAAGCTGATTGCAGTATCTTTCCCACTCATTTAAATAATCCCCTCTCTAGACAGAGAGGACATGTGCCAAACGCTGCTTGGCACCTCTTTGATCTCACTGCAGTGTTAGTTAGTGTTGTCTAACGAAGGGTCTACACCAGTATTTAAACTCGGATCCGAAATCCCAACTAAAGGGATAATTTCTACTCGTAGTAATTTAGTATAATCACTGAAGAATCCATCTCATTACTCATGTTTGTGCATGAACTAAATAAATAGTGAGATAAATATATGAAATGGTCCTTACCGCATCTTTGGTTATTTCGGCAAAAATGAAGGTTTTGTTCCATTCGGGATTCGTTGTTTCGTAACCTGGTTGAGTTTCGTAATGACCGGTTTCGCTACGAAAATAGAAAGGACAGTACATGTATATAATATTTAAAACAGATATTAAAAAAGACTTAGGTTGGTAAGATAATACGATACCAATAAACGATAACAATACTGTCCTTGGTTCCCGGGAGAACCTGTTGAGCGAAATTATCACGGAGTGTAACACGCAAAACGCCTCTGACATGTGTACCGTGCGTTTTAATTTAACCACTGTTTACGTTTTCAAGACCATCAGTGTGATTATACCCCAGCTGAAGGTACTAACATACCAATGCGATGGAAGTGAAAATCACATTGCACTATTTCTTACTTGCGCCCAGGTAGTAAGTAAAGGAGTAGCAATGGTCTGGGTAATGTCTTCGTGGAACCACTACGCGGTTTTAAACCCTCGGCGCGGATGGTCGCCACCGTCAGTCGTGATGTGGCTGGCGTATAACACAATTGGATTAATAACCTTCCGCTAATTTGTTTCGTTTCTTTCTTAATCTCAATCTAGAAACAGAAAGAACGGATTATAAATTAGCATTAGGCATTATTAAAAAGTAGGAAATTGCATTGCATCCAAAGCCTATTAAATAACCTAGCTTAGTCCAACGCCTTTGTGTTTTACAACCTTTTTAGCTTCTATATACAGTCATGATAGACAGTTTTCAAACATGGAAGTTTCGTGTGTTATCAATTATGCTGCTACACTATAACAGTAGCCCCAGTGAGGTAACAGACACCTTGGAGCATGATTTTATGTCTTCCATCAAAATTGCAATAGCTTCAAAAATAAACACAGGTGAATTTAAAACTAAAGTAGATCTGATCCAGGAATTTGAACTATGTTACAGAAAAGAATGTTGAGTACACATTCACCTAACATTAGGCGCAAGAAATTTCCCACATGTTTACAAATATGACAAACCTCCTATGCACAGACTTGCTTTGAAGGCTGGTTTACTATTAACCAGGCTGGAAAACTATGGTAGACGTTTTCAACATATTCTATGTAAGAAAATATATCGATTTACAATGCCATGGTAAGGGTAGCTGGGCGAAAAATTTCTTCCAGTCAATTATCTGGCAAATCAAGAAGGGCAAAAACAAGATCAAAAGAAGCACATCTTACAGGTGTCTTTGGTAGCATTCTTCTCTTTGGCCTGCTTATAACTGACGATTCCTTGGGAGGATCCAGGGAGTTTTTGGATGTTTTGTGAATTAACTGAGCATCAGCAGAGTCTGAAGAAATAATTCGGACAAACAAACTCATTAACTTCATCAAGCTGACAAAATACATGTAGCCGTGTATAATTATCGGTCGTCTCAAAATGACACGTAATTACTACCACCATGGTGACTATACAATAGCCATTTCAAGAAGTTCAACTCGAAAGTATTTTTACAACCCTTTTTTATGCTTTTCAAAGTTAACCAATATCCATTTACATAAGATGTAATATCTACCTGATTTTGGAATTTTCGCCTTCACTGAAGGAGAGATTTGTGACCTGGAAGAAGAAAAGGTATGGCAATTAACATCAGCAATGTAAAGTGACTTTGCGATTTCTTTTAAAGACATCTTATGCATCTTGTATCACTTTCATCACGTTCATTTATCTTTTAATCTAAAGTAAATTTAATTAACAACAGTCCTAAAATAAAAATGGGCATACTGTTTTATGTCACATTCATGAATATTTCACATTAATGACCGTGATGAAGTGACATTTGGTGAAAATGTCACCGAGCCTAGAGGAAATCACCCTATCTGCTAATGCACTTGACAATCTTATCGACAGACATCCGGACCAGTAGAAGTTGACACCAACCATTGTAGATCGTTTCTAAAGGACATAACTACTCATGCAGCGACGACTGCAGGATATTATTTGAAGTTGTTTTAGGAAGCATACGATCGCTACCGCAAAGGAAATTCCAAGAAGTCGGTCAGACAGACAACTGTATTCATCATTTTCGGGCAGGGTGGAACGGCAGACTTTAGAAGATGGACAGTGAAGTACTTTGTCACTCTTTAAACAACAAATTGTCGCTAGCTTATATTGTCAACATTCCAGGCAATCACAAGAGGCTTCCCTGAGGTTAAATACTGGTCATTTAACCAGTCTTAATATGATTCTTCTTACTCAGATTGCTCTCCATTTGACGTGTGTAAAACCAGAAGCTGTACAATATCTTCACATTTATCCATGATCTCCCGAGCTTCCTCAAACGTAGCGTTAACCAGGGACCGGCCATTCCACTCCAGAATGGTATCACCTGGAACAAAAAGACATGACATAAATGTAAATGACAGTTTGGTCCATTGAAGCGCGTATCATGAACTTTTTATTTGGCTTACATACGCTTCATAGAATGACCACAGATAAAAATCATTTATCATTAGATGGTTGGATATTATATTAATTAATTGAGTTATGTGCATATTTTTCTCTGTGGACAGTTTAATGTCTTGCATGAGATCCAAGTTGTTCTACATTTAATTAAGGGACATCCATGCACTTATGTTGCTAGTACAGTATATTGCGACTGTTTTAGAAAGTTGTTGAAAGATGCATAAAAGCATGTGTAGTCAAACAGAAATCATGTCATACAACCTGTTTAAATCAGTACCCCGGTTATAGGTACTGTGTCATTTACTTGACAGTAGAGTAAGTATTGCTTGAACTTTATATTTGGATAACCAGTGACTTCATATTATATAACAATTTTTACCAAATAAGGTAAAACTACGGTGTCATTTCTTTGGGGATAAAAAAGGGGTATTGCACCATTACGTGAGACGAAAAGCAGCTTCCTAAATCACATGAAGGCTCAAGATTAAATTGAATATTATAAAATTCGTGAAAGGCCTAAGACGAATTGTAAATATGAACCGTATGTCGCGTTTAAATACAAATCAGTGATTGTTAAATATACACACGTTGTCTTAGAACCATGGGGTTACGAAAAACACACGCATTATGTATAGGCCCTATAACGCCGCCACATGACCCCAGTATGAGGGAAATATCAGTTATATGAATCCGTTTACGGGAATGTTAAATCTGGGACAGGAAATATCACTGTAAGTGTGCATCTGATCGATTCAAGCTGGTATACAGCTGTTCTGCTTGTACTCACCGACACGGATACCAGCCTGGGCATCCGCTGGACCACCTTTGATCACGTGCGTGACGTAAGCACCGACTGACCCATCCGCCATTGATTTGCCACCCACAATGCGCATGCCCAATCCACCAGCTGTCATATTAAATAAAAAGATCCGTTACAGATGCAGGACAGATGTTACAGCTATTCCAGTCAGCCAATCCAATAAATTGACCTAGTTCTTAATAAAATCAATTTTCTCGAGCGGGTGAGTTATTTCTGCACGTGGAAAATATCCTGTCATTCATAAAGCTCGACATACCCACCCGAGTTAAGACCTAAACCCTCTGTCGTGTTGTGTCTTAAACTCTCCTACATGCTTCACATTAGCATATATAATTATAAGTCATCCGCACTTTCCTGTCTGTTAACGCACGTGCAGTTTTACGAAAAATCTGTCACCAGTGTTTTGCAGTAATTTTTATCAGTACTTAACTTCTTTCTAAACAGGCAATACCAAAATTTTCAAAATTCTCTCGAACCTTCAAGCAGAAATAAACATATATTGGGAGCTACATGTCTTAAGACATTTTCCCATCAAAATGACGAAACTGGTTTTGAAAAATAACTGTACATGAAATACAATGGTGATATCTAATGAATGAGTCAGTGGTAATGGGTAACAGTTTAAGGCAGGCTGGAAATATAAGCCTGACCTTAATACACAAAAATTGGTATTTTAATCTGGACAAAGTTAACACCAGGCTTATGTTCTTGTACACGTTTGAACAACTGACTTTTCTGTATACTCACTTCGGTAACTAGCATCTTTCTTGTCTCTGTGGATAATAACAGGGTGGGGGCTAGATGGATGGAACCGGTCTGAAACACACACTCCAATCAGTAAATCAATAACCAGGTCTAAATGTGATACATTACATTAGCTGTAGTGAAAGGTAAAGCTCCCCTCACGCGCATCTAAATATCCGTAAATATTGGACCTCATTTGCCCTTAAGAGATTCGAACCACAAATACCTGTCTAGTTTTCTCGCTGTATTTTTATATCGTTTTTGTCGTGGAGCATTTGTAGAAATAATAGGTGTGGTTTATCCACTCGGACGAGGTTAAAAAGGGGGATGGAAGGTTGGTAAGGAAAGGGGAGAAAGTTAGAAAGGAAATGTTCTTTTTCTGTCATAAACTGAGCACTAATGGACATATCTTCACTCCATAATAGAGGAGTGATAAAGAAAATCATTACAGTACATTTATATTCTGTATTCATAGAGAACAATATCTTGAATTCCATGAATCATGAAGTATTATTTGACACCAGTAGACATATAAGTAATCACACAGAGGTATGAAAGCGACATGATGTGTCATGTTTCCTAAAGGTTTGTACACAGCACTATGTTTGCATTCCAAGCTTTCGTGGATCTCTAACAAAACAATTTCACGATCTCTCCTGGAGTGTACATTTCACTGTGTGCACTAAACCATAAATTTCTTTCATTAAATTTCCAATCTATCTGTGAGTGCAAATCATCCACAGTGTATACGGAACACAGAAGAAGAGTCCATGCTTAGAACTTACTTTGTTCCCCGGAACTATTGATGGTTATGTTCTCACACTCTGACAGTGTGACTCGTCTGTGTGACGTCGGCGTAGGTGGAGCTAGCAACTGGTTGCTACCCTCATTTGATCCTGGAAATTGAGGGTCTTGCTCGTTTCCCCCTGGGGTTGGAACAGAACTGGTACGGATAGAGATTTTAGGTGAGTCTCTGAACTGTAGAGTTAATGTCTCATGTCGTTGGAAGACTGGACTGGCTGCCGAACTGTGTACATCAGAGCTTTTGGCATCAGATATAATACTTGTTGACGAGCTGCTTCTTGAAAGCGCCCCTTGGCGAACAATTTTGAAATGTGTGTGTGAAGAATCGCGTGGCCTGATGGGCGAGTGGTCCGTGTTCCCCTGCTCAAGGTCAACGCTGTTTTCAATGGAGGTTTCTGACAAAGACGACCTTCGTTTAGAAGGGACAGTTCGGCTTCTTTTGGATGAGTGTGATTCGCGCGATTTAGTAGGGTTCGGTGACCGTGAACGTGAATAGATGGGAGAGCGTGATTTGGCTGGCGAACGGGATTTGACAGGTGAACGAGGTGTTCCAGGTGATCGAGATGTGGCAGGCGAACGAGATTTAGTAGGCGTTCTAGAATGCGTAGGGGATCGGGGATTTGTAGGGGATCGTGACTTGAGTGTCTTTTCACAATGGTTTTCACGGTGGTCGTTGGATAGGTTGTCACCGGAAACGGAATTTCCGGAGCTATAGGGAGAGTCATACTGAGAACACACCTGAAGTCCGTGTTCATTGTCCACGGAACGCTGGTGCTGCGACTTGGGTAATCGGCGACGGCACTTCTTCTGGAATCGATGTTTTCGATCCTGTTGTCGTTCTCTCTGGAACTGCGCATCATCAATGTATGCATCGTCATCATCTTTGTCATGAATACTGTCACTTATCGACAACTGACTTCGTCTCCTATGGAATTTATGGGAATGTTTAGAATCACTTCCAGAGCTTTTCGCCTTTTTCATCAGTTCAGAATCCGTGCGATGTCCAGGAACAGCAGAGTTATTAGACTCAGAGCCTCGACGATCTCTCTGAAATGCACAGTAGATGCATTACAGAAGATTACAGAAGAAAGTAAAAATAGAGAAGACAGTGTAATAGTTTGCAAATGGTTATAAACCTAGGAATTAATTCAAGTTTTCATATATGGTTCAGCCTAATGGGAAAATAGGGTCTTTGCATACAGGCCGTAAATAAAAACCGATTATCCTAAGTATTAATCTCATAAACACAAGCTCTAAAGCGGGGTATAATGATTCTAGGGCAGAAATTACATTAGGATTCCGTCCTGTTTTCGTACTTTATATACCTTTTTTAGTTCTTTGGTGGTTTGTGTTGTATATATCGTTTTGGGAATTGGCCTTGCGATTATTGACCTCGGACGTCCTTATTGGTTGAGGGCTAGTATACGAATGTCTGTTTGAACGCAAAGATTAATCTGTTCGTCCAAGTTCCCCAAATTAATGTTATTACTAATTTTTCTTAGTCAAGACACATACATACATTCTAACAACATTAAATGTAAAACGCTTTGTCCATACTTCGATGATGGAATGTAAACATGAAAAATATTGCTTTCCCACGAGTTTCAAATCACAGATGTTTTTGAATAGCCTTTATTCATGTCTAACATACTGAAACCATCATAAAATGGAAAAGTGTAGACTGACTGTAATAGCAAACATAAGTCAATTTAAGTCAGATATTTTAGGCTTCTCAAAGAAACCAGATGTACCTCTGTACCTGCTAGCAACTGTCTTTAACAGCATAGAAAAATCCTTAGTTACTGCGAAATTATTTCTTCACAACGCGACGGAGACAGGCTAGGGACAAGGAAAACCGAGACCTACAGGCATGCCGACAAACAAGACAAACAGAAAAACAGAGGAATTGTGAGAGAGAAATAAATTTTCCTTACCAGCGTCCCCCAGTCGGATTCCGTTTCTAACAAGCCGGAAGCTTCCACTTTAGCTTTGAAAGATTTTCGGTTGAATGCTGGTTTGGCTCCGGCTCCATGAAACCAAATGCCAGTCTGGCAGAGCAATTCCCTCTTCATCTGGCACATGGTGCAGCGCCACTTGCCACGGACACTCTGAACAAATGGACATGGTGGATAAACAGATATACAGCTTGTCAAACTGCTTTGGAAGGTTATTAACATTTCCTTGTAACAAGGCGAGTAATTCTGGTCTCTTAAACTATCTAGTTGAAACTTGGATAAATCTTATATATGACATCCATACCTAATTGTTTATCAAATATTTTGCAAAAATAAATCACATAGAAAACATGTAAAAATTACTACTGAATATAAATATAAAAGATTAAAGGAAGTAATTTTTTTAGCAACAGGGGCACATTTCCAAGGTAAAGTTAATCCTGTTGAAAGATATAATTCAGTAATTTGTGTAATAGAGTATAAACGTCGCATATCCTTACCACGGACATGAAGTTGGTGATGCCCTTCCCTAATTTTAATATGCAAATGGGATGAGTTTATTATATATGTTTAGCCAAGAGCAAAGTTCCTACCTCTAATGCTTAGAGGATGATTTATTGAAGTTTTTGATCTCACCGTTTCTGTTTTTCCAAACTAACGCGGTACATTGTCATATGTTCATATTTAATTGCTATTTATCTAGTACGAATCACAACAAGTAGACATTTCATACCCTCAAGGCCTAAATGTATCAGATTACCATCAATGATTCCTAGTTAGTGAGAGTCGAGACGCAAAAGCATGGCCTTGCCAGTGGCATCAGTGCAGCTCAGCTAAACACAATGTTTAGATATTTCAAGAATGACACGATTGGTGACATCCATGAAAGGTCGAGTTAAAAACAGCCTGGAGTCTGCTAAAAACCCAAGATATTATCCGTGGGCGAAGATAAAGCCTAACTGATGCAAGTTAAAACGAATGCCGACATTGATGTGACTACAGGTGGCCTTTCATTTTAAATTCTAGAGTTTGGCATAGACCTTCAACCCAACGGGAAGACAGTACAAGTACATCAAACACTAGGCAAGATCAAAGTTTAACTTAACCATGTATTTTATGCCAAAAAGCGAGCAGCAAAATGAATTTCCGAAAATATTCTTTAAAATGTGTCCTACGGGCCCCTTACAGAACGCAGAAAACTCGACTAGACACGAATAACATTTCAGAGGGATCCACGTTTATCATTTGATCGCTGAATGGGTTATAATGCGGTAAATCTGTACTATTATATGAATATATTCACTTGTTGAACAAATTTTGAACACTGCATATAAAGTTTGAAGTAATATTCTCGGTATATTCCCATTTCCATAGTGTTTACACTGGCTTTATGTGACAGCCACTCTGACCTGCAACACAAGCATATTGGCGAGTGGTTTTCTTATATAGTATGCTATTCTTAGTGCCAAAAGCTTCCAGAGGAATCGGTAACAAGAAACCAAAGAATTCCCTTACTTCACCGACTTCCAGCATTTCTCAATGTCTTTCTTTGAGAATACAAGAAAAAAAGGATTTTCCGAAAAATAAGACAATCGAGTTAACTAGAAACTGTACTGTCTATAAAAGGTAGAACAAAGCTACAGCTTAAAATCTTGACTGCCAAGTTTAAATTTAGCTGGAGCCAGTAGTTTTCACTGTTTTCGATGTCCTTGGTGAATTCACGCCTTCCTTGGTTCAAAACTATCGATACGCTTACCTTGTTTTTCTTGTAATCCCACTTAGGGCGAGTAAAAGAGCCACAGTTTCCGCAGACTCGTCTCCTGCAATCTTGGCACACCCTGCCAATGCCGTCAGCAAACTTGTTCTTGTAACAAAGGCGACACAAACGTAAATCCACGTGGTTTCTTTTACTTTTTGTGGACGCTTGTTGCTCCACCTGTTCCTCAAAGGATCGGATATAATGCTGCAATCGTCTGTAATTGGATAACATATCTAAATACCAGCTAACATTTTAATAAAAGATAAAAACATATACTGATCCTATTCCTCCACAAATTTACTAATCTGTGCACAAAACACTTGCTTTCAGTGTAAAATGATCAGGAAAATGATCAAGTCCTAAATAAGTACGTCTAAAATCGGCTAAAAAAATTAAAAATGTAATAAAGCAATGTCTTTTAAAGAATAATTAGATCATGACAGTAGTTGAACAGTCTTATATGTAATTAGTTTCTATCTTGCTACCACAACAATATAATTAAGACGTACAAACACACCCAAATACTAACACACCCAACCAGGCACAGATGCAAATCAAGACGTCCCGATTGCATTGGCAAGAGGCCATAACCAGTGAAGAGTTTTCCCTGTCGAAAAGTGCACGGTTTAGCTGAACCTCACATGACGTGGTCTTATCCAATGAGGAGAACAGAAACTTACATAAGTTATAACAATAACTTTCATGGCATTTTTCTCTGATAAGCATGTGTACACAGTTTTACTCTCTTAAAACGATAAAAAATAATTTATACCATATAAGTTTGTGATAAACTGCATAAAAGTTTAAAACACAGCTTGGGTCTTGGTGAAAAGATGGTCCATGAAATGTGATGATTCTGTCTAATGTGATATGTAGGAAGTTTTTAACTGGTTGGGCAAATGGCATCCGTACGTAAGAATAAATGTAATAATAATGGCTAATCAGAAAGACAACGCCGAATTCTTGATTTATTACCCTCATAAACCAATTATATTTACCTTGTTCTTGATTTTTCCTCCTCCTCGAAAAGTTCTTGGCGATGAAAGACGTCGTTGAGAATCTGAACCTCTTCCGGAGTAAATCCGCTGAGGTCAGGAGATGGTGGACATATGGGCGAGCGGGGCGGGCGCAAAGAGTTTGGCGAGTTTGACGATTTGCCGCAACTCGCTTTCAGTACCTACAACCGAAACATTCAACAATTGTTTGGTTGACGGAACTTGTTGACTAAGCTACTTCATTAGTGTTTTACGCCTTTCTCAAAATATTTTTTAAATTATCAGGGTGAATTGGGAAGTGGGTTGTGTCTGGGGTAAATGAGGTGGAACAGAATATGGAGTGCGGATAGCCATGACACACCTGGACCTTATATACGAGCGAAGCAATGGCATGGGCCAAAACTGATGACAATATGAGACCTTCGGCAGTCACACAAGTCAGCAAATTTCGTGGATTTTAAATGAATCTCCGTAACACCTGGAACTACATGGACTACAAAGAGTGAAAAAAATGCTCACAAAAACTAGAACTGAAGAGTATCTTAGGACGTCGACAATTTGCACAATGTTGCACAATCTCCGCTTGCTCTGTACATGCTTCAGAACTGTGCAATCGCCGCCCATATAAGATCTATATGCAGTACCTCATTTAGAACCTGCAAATCCCGTGGCTCTCAATTAGAAAACTAATCAAGGGATAGGGCCACGACAATTTAAAGCACTCGGCCAGAGAAAGGCTACTGTTCTCTACACTGAATTTGTTTTATGACGTCTCCATTTTATTGGAATTCTTATCAGTGTGTTACAAAACCATTGATATCTCTTCTATGCAGACTTCTATAAAGAATTAGGGCGAAACTAAACATTTGCCTTTTCAATGTCCAAGCCCAAGAATACAGTGGAGAGAAAAGTGTGCCGTTCCCATACGTGTGGAACATTTCTATTAAAGTGTTAGTTTTTGAGTGGCAGGTTTAAGAACCAAAACATAGTATATCAACTACTGACGTCATGTAACCTCACTTCGTGTGTTACTGCGAACGTTTACCCCACGTACCTTCTTAACTATCGAGGTCATTTTACACATCCTATCAAAGGCATTTTCCTGATTGCAGCGGTCGACAAGTCTCGCTGTGGTCGTCTACACGGCGGAATGGTAAGAGTTTTGCGTGACTGAAAGACCAAGCAGTGTTCCTCGGCTTCTATTTAAGGTCCGGAAGGTCATAGAGCATTAGTTCTCTGGAATCCCGCAAGGCATCACCACATCGACGAAAATTCCTCTCTAGTCGGTCTTTAGTAACTTGTGTCAATTCGTTCCGGCGCCGATCAGTACGCGGTACACACCACAGACCTCTTAAACCAGTGCGCGCAGATCCGTCACACGTAGGCTTGTCTGAAACACGAAGAGCTGAAATAAAACTACACGTAGATTTCATTAAACACACTGTATGTCTTCGCGACCACCCACTCACAATCATTCGAACACCAAAAGATAGGTGAACTAAACAAAATAATTTGTTTACTTATTTTCGACGCTGGCAAATGACGCAGTTGTTCATTTGGCTGAGGACATATCTGTCGGTGAAAAAACTACCGTCAATGAAATACAGGAAATACGTGTCGTATTTATAGAGACCAGCTTGTCTATGTCCGTAATGCACAGTATCAGCGCCTTGACGGTTTAAAAGCATTTCGTAACTTTGTTTATGAACACAAAGCCCTGTGGCGAATAAAATTTATCATCGTTTTAACCTACACAGATGAATTACTAAAGCATTGTGGTAAAAATAACATTTCGTCTTGGTCAACCTTAACGTAACATGTAATCCACAAACCTTGGGATATTTTGCCGAAACACATCGTCAATTGCCAACTATATTGTGAAACGGTTGACATTTACCCGCTGCTGATGGCATATTCACTTGTTGGCCACTCCTCCTCCACATATTAACCCTTGCACGCTTGTATTACAAAGTGGTCTGATTTATAGCTTTAAAACTTACTCAAGCCAAAATACAACTGTCTGGCATGAATGGTAAATAAAGGCGGTATATATGAAAAGGTTACCAGATATTAGGCCGAAAAAACACAGATAATCCATCAGGTTTGTTCCCACGCCGAACTATATTCATTCAGGTGTAGGTGGTAGCTGACGTGGAACAGACCACCACTAAAACACAAGATAAATTAACCAAACAGCTATTAGACAGATGCATAAGAAACACGTATGCTGAGGCCAGAAGACATGGGCCATGCACACTAACACAACTGCCGACCATGGTACAAGTACCCGTTGCTGATCATATGGAAATGTGTGAACTTTATACAATGCTCGTTAAAATACACTTACAATTTGCACTTACTATTTTAGTGACCCTAAATGTTTGAAATCTCCTTTTTCAGATAAATAGTGAACTACTTCTTTCGTTTGCTGAGCTTGTCAAGTGAATGCGTTAAGCCTGCTAAGGCAAAAATTATGAACGACTGTATGACATTATTTTGCGATTAGGTGTCTAGAAGCAGTTTTCAATAAGATGGACAAGTTTAGAAAATTTTGGATGGAAGGCGCCTAAAATTTATAACCTCGTGCACCTTGTTGACTATAAAACTGCCGCTGACACCCTTTGCAGGATCATTATTTCTTAATTTTGTATCATTTTTCATTCTGCTTGGACATTATCATGTTTAAATTTGATATGTTAATGTGATGCTATGTGACAAGGCGACTAAAGTTAAAACGGTTCTAATTTTCACAAATATGAAAATCATGGTATCGTTGGTATAAGTTGTCTTATAGACAAACTTCCAGCTCAAATGACTGAGGAAATAATATACAGGGACCGTTTGTGTCACGGTATACATGGGATTCAAGGCTTGCTATTAATGGAATGCATAGTTGAATAACTAAGGGCGGCTATAAAATAATCTGGTTAATTCGAGGGCCTTGTTTTCAAGTGAATGTTTTTGAAAGTGATAACAACAGTCTAACCTTCCAAAAAGAAACCCATATAGTTAGAGCATGTGACACCAAATCTTACCGACGTCCATAAAGAATATTCACTTGTGACCAAGCGTCACGGTTGTATGAAATTCCGCTGCTTATTTCATGATTATACCAACATTCTGACTTTCTCATTGTGCAACTTGTCTGAAAATGACAGCGTATTAAATAAATTATCCACCTTATGATGGATATGTATTTCAAAAAGTGAAAACATAACCTGAAATACTTATATGAACGACTATAATAAAACCCTAACAGACAAAAACTGACGTGTGGCCTAATTCACCCGTCATACGTGTGACGATTTGTCATCTATCACGCTGTCTTCGCTGCTCCAAGCAGTAATATTTTATATTATTACATTGTGAGGGTATAAACGTTCCGTATCACGACCTGGTCGAATTCATTTATATTGGACATCATCTAAATTAGCCAACCACATCTACAATCACTTACGTACAGATAACTCCATGTGTATATGTCATTATTGGCAGCAAATGCCCAGCAGTATTATCTAATATTATGGCTTGTTTGACGTCAATATTAAATCCAGCTGGAAACGCAAAGCCTTCCGTTAAAGGCAGACCCGTGACTTGGCATTTATTGGGGTTGTGTTGGTGACGTAAGTTGTGACAAATAAATAATTTTACATGTAGATGTCAAGTGACATTTCCTTAAAGATGTTTAATAATGATTGGTTATGAGCAATGTATATTTATGTACTCAATCTGACCACTGTAGATAAGAATATCGGATGCAATTATGCACAGACAAATATGCTTGTGTCTATGTATGTGGAGATGAAAACACATACCTCGTTAAATGGGTTAAAGATAACAATACAGAGGTTAGGTTGTTTAATGCTGTATTCAGAAATTTATGAGATCCAATGCTATGTCGTATTTGAACGGTTTAAACACCTGTCCAACCCGATCGATACCCGAATCAGCAACAGACGTGTTCAGGACTGAATAGGTATATGTATGTCTGCGTGTGCATAAGGGGATAAAAATACACAGATTCAATCGGATAGCGCAGTGATCGCTGACCTAGCCACAACGGTAACTCTTTCGTTGAAACGGCGAGATTTCACGACTGATAACACTGGCTTAGTGGATGGAAGATATTCCTGTCCTAATGTGGGATTAATAGATGATATTACTCATTGACATAGGAATACAATTAATATTGTTAAAGTGACAGGGGAACACATAAACCACGTAGAGCACAAAAAAACATTCTATTTATCATTGAAACTGCTAACTACGCCTGAATATAGATGAAACAAGGTGTTTGTCATCTATGCATATATTACCATGGCAGTAATGTTACCATTTTACAAAATAATACACCAGCTATACGACAGGTAAATCCATTTTGAATAAAGTTATTTCTCTAAAATAATGATATACTTGCACTCTGAGTCTTGGAACGACCAGGCATCATTTCTATAGTGCGTCACTATTTCTGATCTACAGGTTCGAGTATTGTTTGCCTGGGAAGTTGGCAAAAGGGTAAACACAGAGCACACAATACTCAACATTATATTCGCATTGTTACTGACTTGAATGTGGCGATATAAATTTATCAACATTAACGATTTTAAATCAACACTGATTTATCTGTTTTTAATCATATGACGGGTTTTGGATACACTATCGCCAGAAAAAAGACATTTGGGTATATAACGGTTAAACTTTATAAAACAAGGCATTCCATACACTGATCACTGTTAATGTTTTTAACGATTAATCGGTTGCCTTTAGGGTTGCCATAAAAGATGGGTGCGAGGAAAACAATTAACTCCTCTTAATTCCCTACAAAGATAATCAAGGACAAATTTTATGCTAACTGGGGATTATTGTTGATGCAGGATGTATCAGTTTCCATGGCAACCCTCAAGGGTCTCATACTGGAGAACTCTTTCACACTTTAGAGCATATCGCAGCTTTCAGACGCCACTGTTCGGCCTGCCTTGTTAGTATAGCCTCCATTATCTTGAGAGCAATTGAATCGCGGCTGCGGATTTCCCCCCGCAAGTGGGTTCTTCGGAGATCAACACTCCAGGCTACACATGTGAAAAGAAACGCTGCACAGGTGTTGTGATCTATCAGGCGTTCATAAACTCTAGCCGACATTGTCGACAATGGTCCGTGTTCACATAATCAGAGCAGCATCGGTAGAGGCGACAAGATCAGTGGATTTATTCTCTACGTGGAATTTGAAGAAACAAGTGTCATAGGTTTTCCATTTTGGCGACATTCTGGGTCAACTAAAAAGGACACGGATTTTTCATGCTGGTTAACATTCCTTATTATTTACATTCCTTATATATTTTCCTTAACATATAACATGTAATCCAGAATGCATTCACTACACATATATACGCTAAGCTATCGAACAGTGCATGGCAAAAATAAACAACAGAATGTACACGGATGTTCTTAACTAATCACAAATAATCATTCAAAGCTGATATCTTGACATTTTTTACGTTCTTGTGCCTGTTACTCGAACTGTTTAGCACAATTCTCAAATGTGACAGTGGGAATGTTCCCTAGCACCACAGCTCGGAGGGAATTAGGTGAAAAATTATAGGTGAAATGGATATAGAATAGACATACATCATCCGAATAGACCCCTCGAGTACGTCATAGACTGTGACAATGTATATAGATATCAACAAAACATACAATAAAAGTCCAAACCTACCTGAATTTACCAACTAAGATTAAAAAATGTAATCCACACTGAATTTGTTCTCCTCAATGCATAATGTGCAGATCCTTTAACAAGGTATAGTGTTAATACGTATAGATCAAAATTTGCCGTGTTAGATTCAAATCACGTATCATTGCTGATCCTGATGCCGTAAGCCGAACCATTTCACCTGATCTAGACAGCGCCAAATAGGCTTTGACGTTTGCCCAGAAATCCTAAAGCAAACGTCTAGTACACACAAGGTGCAAAATGCTTTACGAGGTTCTACACTGTCACAGTATATATCTGTCTCTCTTCCACCAGTGTCCACAGACAGAATAGGCATGCCGAAGGTAGAATCCAGGTGAGACCGAACCATGGTGTTAATTAGAGGCACGTGGAACAATTGGCGCGCACCTGCCATCACGTGACCTGTAATGCAGACAACCCACTGCCATTTGCTTTTAGCATGCCTGCAAGCAAGCCAGTCCTTTGTCAACTGCCATCTGGGTTATTTCCTAGTGTTCTCTTCTCTACAGTTATAAACAAACACAGACAAGATAACATTTGTCTGTATGGGGAGTTCATAACTTCATAACACTGTTGGTCTATCTGTATGTTTTTCTCTCTATCCAGAAGTCGAAGAACAGAAGATCTCTGTACCACTCTGGTCCATTGACATGTTAGTTAATACCTTCAATTCTTACATGCATATCTCAGTTCAACTGTTTAGTACAACTGTTCCACCATTTGGATAGACTGTTATATACAGGGACATGAGCCCACCGTTGACATCCCATGTCAAAAAGTTGCATCACCTCATAAGTAGTATGTCTAGCAAATCTTGCAGAATTGAAGCATGGCTTTTCCCGTTTAAATGATTCTGAACTATTTCTACCTTCTTGATTTGTTAAATTTTCCTCTCTCTGGCGTTAAATGAGTTTGAGAGGCTAGCCCAAGGCATGTCTCTTCGTTCATCGGTACATTTGTTATCTGTTACCCTGCAATGCTCATGGACGTCTTCTGATATTCGCCTACCTATACATCTGCTTTTCTCAGAAATGCATGTAGTTAAATACATCAAATTAGATAACATGTATTTTACATTAACTTTAGATTTGGTTCGTTAGAATTGCTATAATATGCTATTTATATCGGTGTCTAACGTCTAACCAAGTGCTTGACCTCATGGGGGGGTAGGGTGTGTGTTGTCCCTTTTTGGAGATCCTTGCAAGCTGTGTAATTTTAAATACAAACTATTCTCCCTGGCCCGACACTTTGGTTGAAAACGCTTTTACCTGTCCGTACTTTACCATACTCCTTAATGGAAAAAGGAATTGCGGTGCAAATTGTTCGACTCGACCCTAGTTATTCATGTTTGAAAGTTATGACATCCATCGGACTATGATGAAAATATATCCTTGTTTTATTCTCTTTCCTCAATGGCCTGGAAACCACGTAACCAAAAACATTTCATCTCCAATAAACAGGACAACAGTCACAATGATATCGTTATTAACCTTTCTCAGATTTTAGCACTAAAAATTAGGTAATACCTCAAAATCAGACACTTTATCGCCTGTGGTACATATCAACCGTCTAGACCACTGACTAAAATACCTCCCATAAAAAATGAAGGTAGGTGACAAATAGGCTTTACCAACCACTCTGATGATCATATCAGAATGTTACACGCGATTTAGAAAGTGGTTTTAGATTTTAGTTCTGAATATTGCGACTCTGGGTTTCAACCAGCTGCCAGTAAGTCAAACACAACAGTTGTATAAGAGATATTCTTGAACTTTGTATGACAAACCAATCGAATAAACAAATAAATACACACATGTAGCCGTTCTGGATTACATGACTGCTACAGTATTAACGACGCTTTCAACATCAGGAAAAAATAGACGTCGTACTTGAGCCATCCTACTGGAGGCACTAGTACCATCCAGAAACCTTAGGCAAAGCGCTTGGTAAAACCTATATGATCTACCGTTAGTGTTACGTCTGATTAGCACATTACTATGGATATCAACGTGAATATTAGAACGTTCTAAAAAAAAACCCAGCTTGTGTAAACATATGACTCATACTGTTATTACTGCCAGATATACTTTTACTCAGAACGGATATACAACTTGATATCTTGTAATTCACTGTTTTCCACGAGAATGTAACAGCTAAATTTTGTAAGATTTTCTGACCGACTGACTGAGATATCAAATATAATTAACACGTACCGGAGGTAATATTTTAAGAAAAATCTACTGATCAACCAGGATTACCTATTCACTGATTTTGGCTTGAATAGTTCAGACTTTTCTAAGATGAAAATTAGCATGCAAACTAAAATTACAATCAGCAATAAAATGAAAACAACACAACGCAACTTAAGTTTGGTTAAACTACATACACGACAAACTGATTATAGATTAAACTGAAATTATGTCGTCTGTACACATTAAACTGGGGTTTACAAAAAATGTTATAAAATTTCTATATATATATAGTTAAGTTCTAGTATCATAGAGCGATCATCACGAAAATAACAATGGGGGCCCCCATTAAAACAAGTGAACAGATTCATAATGAAATGTCCAAAAACATGTAAGAGACGCTTGTGAGATGAAGTATAACAACGCTGATGTCTACATACGCGAACAGGAACATGTAACACGAGTAGGCGCGAATGCATGGTCAATACTGATTGGCTACTTGATGAACTTCGCATGGATAAATATATGTACAGCAAACATTGTTTTTTTTTTTCGTGAACTGGATGTGCAGTTCCGGAATTTTCTAAGAAGTTCTGGTTGCCATTAGTACCCGAAATTAGCATGCGGAAGTCCATAAATTTACCTGCTGCCGGAAATATTGACGGAAAATCGTGGTCTGAGCGGACATGTCATGTTTCGGTATTTCAGGTGCCTAGAGAAAAGCCATTTCGGAAAATGTGTGGAATTGTTCAACATATATGAGCCAGTTGGAAGCAACAACGACAAAGTAGGTCAACATGACTTGTCGTGTGTACAGCCATGTTGCATATCGTTGGATATAATACATAGATGTAGAGGGGAACACTGTTTGGATGATAACAATAAAAGTATCTTTAACGGTAGGATATAAAAGGGACAGTAAAACAGTCCAGTGCAGTTAATATACAGTGCTGCATATAGTCTGAATTTCATTCGTGGGCAGGCAGCATGTGTGTTCTTGGTGGGCTTGAGCTAGTGTGACGCTAAATACCCAGAGAAAGGTGATTCAGGATTGATGCTGTCTTATCTCGGGCCTTCTTCAGTTTACAAGGAAATGTGTATTTCTGTGACAAATTACACAATAATGAGCTAATAAATGTTTTTAACGTTCACTACACAGCTACATCCATCAGCTCTCCAAAGCAGTTAGTGATAGTAAATCAGTTTCTGACATATTTTTCACAAAGGCGCATTCTTTTCGAAGGACACTGCACTAATTCATATAAATATACAATCCAGTGCATAACTTACGCAAAATGCCGCTATTTTCTTTGTACGAATCGGATTTACTTGCAGTTCAACGAGCCATTCTTAAAAAAACAAACAAAACAAAATGAAAACACCAAAATGAACAAATTTGAGTGAAGAATGCAAACGTACATACATTAAATACTAACAAACCACTTCTTAAAACTATATTTAAGCTGAGGAAATTTTATAAATTTACACCTCCTTCGTGGTTTAACATAAATGATCCCTCAAAACTGGAAACTGTTCATCTAACTGACCACAATGATAGCCAATGGAACATCTTTTTTCCCTTGGACTCGAAAAGCGATGAACAAAACGGCCCTGTCGAGGTGAAATGGTGAATGATGCCAAAACACAAAAAAACAAAACAAAACAAAAAACAAAACAAAAACAAAAAACAACAACAACACAAGCTGTGCAATGACATTTTAGATGATGCAAAATGTTTAACAATGAATGACATATTATGGGTTAGATGATTTTTCACCTTGTGGAATCAGAATTTTTTGTTTACTTTTGGGCAAGAATAAGCGGAGAATTTGAACTGTACCTTATTCACATGATCATGGTTTCCAAAATTGATATTACAGATTTCGAAACATTTCATAATTAGTTTTTTGTTTTCCTCAGTATTGGATGACAAATTTTATAGTTCATGCAGACCTTAAATCGTAAAATTATCGATATCGAAAATTCCCCCGAAGACATTATCCCATACTTCACCTCATATGAATCTGTTTTCCCCTCTTGACAATATTTCCAAATATATACCAGATCTATGTCACACTGATCTAAACAGCAAGTGACTTCCAAGAGAAATATACGCAATATGAACTTGGAATTGTGTACATTGTATACATATAAAACGAGCAACTATTCCTCAGTTTATCCCCAGTTGTGTTCAGTCGTCTGGCTGAAGTATCGCAAACTGGCTAATTGTGAAAGGGATAACGGCTATAGGACATACCTTGTCTGTTGTTGAGGCGCCGAATGGTCGATGGCCTGTTGAAGACGCAGGTGCTGGGTATCCATTTAAGCTAATATCAATGAGCTAGGGAAATCACAGAGTTCTTCGTTTAACACCAGTACAAGATGCATTAAATATGTCATTCTTTTTAACCAGCCATAGCCGATCTGTCGAAGGACACTTAGTCGCACAGGGATATGTAATAAGGAAGCATAAGGAATACCTCTGGGGAATTTGGGTAGACGCCTGAGATAAGGTATTCAGAGAGCACAGGTGGAAAATAGGAGGATGGAGGGTAAGGTGAGAGATTGCTTTGATGTCATCTGACAAAAAACCTTGGCTATTACAGAGGAAAGGGCCTGATACATTAAACCAGGAAACAGATGGATACATCTGTTTGACGTGTACATGTCAATCAAGCAAAGTAGCTGTATACTTATAATGGCGAAGCTCAGCGTCCGTGATCTATGAAACATCGCATCAAATATCTTCCACCTTCCCGGGGCCAAATGGGGAAGGCAATAAATAATATTTTAGGCTGCACTCATTAACCAAATAACGTAAGTAAAACTAAATTAATTTGGATCCTATACCACCATATGAGAATGTCAGATTAATAGATTAACCACATACATGTACATCTCAAGGTTCAAGCTTTTCGCTACACATAGACCTGACGAAACTTAAACTTGCCTCTGCGGCTATATTTTAACTAAAATTTTATGAGAGATGGTCACATCTTAACAATTCGTTTTTAGTAGAGCGAAAGAAAGTAGAAGAAGGCGAAGAAGAAGAAGAAGAAGAGAAGATGGCTACCGCGAAATACATTAACAGTTTGTCTCATTGCACTGAAAGTACATGTACATGTGAATAAACACATTTCTATTCTCACCTCTGTAATACTGACTGGTAGACGACCTGGTGTTACCGGAACCTTAACACGTGCAAAACAACCCAACGTGTTCTTTGGGCATAATCCTAGCGGTGGCCAGTCGTTTTATTAAGGCTTGTCCTTGAACAACAGGTTACAAGCGATTGAACAGTACCTTTACTGTGATTCTTGATTATGCAGTTATGTATGGACTTTATATCTCCATTACCCGCATGAGCTTGTAGAATTACTGACCTAAGGGACGAAGGGTTAAGGCCAATCCTCATTAAGATCTGATAAATGTATATAGCGCACATTAACGACGTTGGGCAAACTCCTAAGGAAACAAGATGAAAGCAAAAAGGCACTCTTTTGAAAACCCATAGACACAGTTCAAATCACCTCATTACAACACGCTATTAATATGACGAAAAACAAATGGTCCAAGATTCCAGTTGGCTCCAGAGAATGATTTTTCAAATAATTAGGAATGCCTATAACCGATTCTACTTTGAATTTCTAAATAATTTCATTTGCGTCGTATTGACTGGCATAAGATAAAACTTTCTTTTTCACCAGATGTCACAATTCAAGCTGAGTGCATCTTGCATGGGAAAATAAGAGGAAACTTTTTTTGATGAAAAAATGTTGTTCTCGGTTTTGAAATATTCTGTAACAAAAATTCGATTCTTCCTAAAAAAATATATGGCTACTCTCTTCAGGCTGTTGTTATAATCATATCGTCAGAATATTTTCTGTCAAATGCAAGAAGCATTATGTTTGAAGCCAGAAAAAAATAATTGCATGTTTTATACAGGATTAGTTATATCAAAAGAATGTGTTTATACGAGTTCCTCTGTAACGCCATCGTCACATTATTTAAAAATGTCATTTAAACAAATTTTAATGGATAAATGTACAAAATACAGTTAATAACACTTTATGCCCAATACATTCGTGTATAAAAAGCTTTCAAACTTCGGGAATATGCTTAAACAAATGTGTTGAATGTATATACTGACTTGATGTTCATATGGTTGATCAGATATTTCATATTACTCCACGGCGATGGAAGACATGTCCCTTGACCTTGAAACTATAATGCTGACCATAATGCATCGAACATGATAACACAGAACGACACAACTTTCGGCCGACGAAACCGAGCGAGTTTCATTGTGGTGGTTTAGAAACCAACTTAATCTTGACTAGAATTGGTGGTATTTTTGATCTATCACAGAATAGAATATGAATGACTTTTATGTGTGGCAGAAGTTTCAATTGTACTTCACTTGTCCAGTGGGATACGGGGTCAGCGACCTGCATGTTGGCCGATCGTAATACCACTGTCGCTATAAAGCTATCACGCTGGGTCCTTTGATGCGTTAATCAGGTTAGCAGACTTGGTTACGATCAACATGAATTCACTGTCATTGCTTGTGTTCTTTAGCATAAAGATTGTCTAGTACTTAACTTAAGACGCATTCCGTCACTACCGATTGATAGCGTTCACTATAAACTTGCACAACACCAACGAAAATCCACTAAGTATGATCAAAAATAATCAGCCTGTGTCGAAGTATAAGAAAATAATATGATTATTATGTATTAAACTAAATGCACATCCAATACAGATTCCGTAACTTGGAGATTCAACGGCATACCGAATGGAGCTGGCAAATCAGAAATGCAAGGAATTAGCCCGAAAGAAAAGGTCATCTGCCAAAAAGCTGTGTCCTGTTATAAAAGTGATAATGCATTTCACATTATCGTCCACAGTCTTATCGATTCGGAAATCCGTGAAAAGGACCCACATTCAATTTCTTATATTGAGAGAGAGAGAGAGAGAGAGAGAGAGAGAGAGAGTCGGTGGCCACCTTCACTCTAATTATTTAACACTGCATGGGCAGGAACGGCAGTACATGAGTCCACAGTTGATAAATGTGAGTATCACAACGCATTTACAGCAGGCGGAAATTTAACCCTGTATCCCTTAAGCAACTAGCCAGCTGTCTACGGATTAGAGTCGGAAGGTGGGTATGGATATTGAATCCATGTCATTACCCGAATGCTGTGCTGATTTTCTGCTCTAAAAATCGGTTGCCAGCTTCAGCTGTTCCTATACGATGGGTTAAGAAAGCAGCCGCACAATGTCAATACAGTAGATCCATGTACACACAAGGTTCCAGAAACTATCTAAGAAGTTGTGCTCAGAGAACCAGTCAAAACGCTACACTGTTTTGAAACACAATACACATCTGCCATAAACGTTCAGAGATGCTCTGAGATTTCATCCAGTCTACCAACAAGTACACACATTGAGATTTCATCCAGTCTGCCAACAAGTACACACACTGAAATTTCATCCAGTCTGCCAACAAGTACACACACTGAGATTTCATCCAGTCTGCCAACAAGTACACACACTGAGATTTCATCCAGTCTGCCAACAGGTACACACACTGAGATTTCATCCAGTCTGCCAACAGAACATGTACACACACTGAGAGTTCAATCAGCCTGCCAACAAGTACACCCACTGAGATTTCAACCAGTCTATCAACAAGTACAAACACTGAGATTTCGTCCAGTGTGTCAACAAGTACACACACTGAGATTTCACCCAGTCTGTCAACAAGCGCATAGTCTGAAATGCACCGTGGTGTCATCCAGTCTACCAACAAGTGCACACACTGAGATGTAATGAGATTTTCATCCCGTCTGCCAACAAGAGCACACCCTGAGATGTACTGTTTTTCATTCAGTCTGCCAACAAGAGCACACAAAGAGACTTCATCCAGTCTACCAACAAGTACACACACTGAGATGCAGTGAGATTTTAATTCTGTCTGCCAACAAGAGCACACACTGAGATGTACTAAGTTTTTCATTCAGTCTGCCAACAAGAGCACACAATGAGCTTGACGGCGATTTCATTCAGATTGCCATTAAAAGCACAGAAAGCGACTTCAACCAGTCTACCAATAAGTGCATACACTGAGATGCACTGAGATTTCATCCACTCTGGCAACAAAAACACACACTAAGCTGTACGGAGATTTCATCCAGTGTGCCAACAAACCAAACAGTGAAATGCACGAGATTTCATCCAATGTTCACACACTGAGATGAAATGACATGTCAACAAGTTCACACACTAAGATGCACTAAAATTTCGCCCCGTCTGCCAGCAAGGGCACACACAGAGGTGCACTAAGATTTAAATCAGTCTATCTACAAAAGCGAACAAAATGAGAAGCGCCGAGATTTCATGCAATCTGCCCATAAAACACACACTGAGACGCACTGTGATTCCTTCCAGCCTGCCAAGAAAAGCACAAACTGAGATTTCATCCAGTCTACCAACAAAAGCACACACTGATATGTACTGAGATTTCATCCTGTCTGTCAACAAGTGTACACACTGAGATGCACTAAGATGTCATTAAGCCTGTTTATAAAACGCACACTGAGGCGTACTGAGATTTCATCCAAACTGCCAACATGCCTTCACTTTGAGATGCACAGATTTCACCAAACGACTACTGTACACATAGGGATCCTATATACATGTTGTCCTGTTTGTGAGTGCGTATTTCGTTTAAGAAATATAGGCCGCAGTTCCAGAAACCACCACATTATAAAGACTCTTCCAGAAAAGCTAATATCACTGATTTGGGTACATTGGTTTCTTATACAGGGCAATCGAAATTTGATACTTGTAAATCAAAACTCACGAGATCTCGTGAGATTTAGCAGCTGTTTCATATTGGCTTTCTAACTTCATTTATCAGGCTAAAAGCTTTTTTGTAAAAGTATTTGTCGATCGATCAAATCTATAAATACAAAAATATTTCCGGAGGTAGAAAAAAGCAAATAACCCTTATCTCCACTTCGTTGCACAAATGCAAAGACTGCTTTCTTGCTACATAGTTGTCTAAAAAATAAAATACAAAAAAAAACAACAGGTGACACAAAAGTCAGAAAATTCTTTCCTGAGTCTGTAATGGTTGCGTCGTTGGGGACCAACCAAGATGCAAAATGGTTTATACTACAGCTAAGATAGAGAATTAGCCTAATCATCCTTTATAAGGATATATTTGATATATTCCCTCTGAGAATATTCCGATATACAAATCTTGATCGATAATGTGATCCAGAATCTAAATTAAAACGTGTCATACTCTCAATACTTGTTTCGTTACCAGAATAAATGTAAAATGTTATAAATGGAAACATAGTATAAAAATATAATTGTAACCAAGTCAAACGGTGTGAAATGTTCTTCGAAATCTTAAAACCAATCTTCGGGAAAATTAAATCTAATTTTATTTTGTTGTATTTTTATTTCGATAGTGTTTAACATCATACTCAAGAATTTTTCACTCAGTGTCAGATTCAGATTTATGGGTTGGAGATACATTAGTGTATGGATTAAAAAAACCGCTCTTTACCCGGTACCTGACAGGGCGGCAGCCGAAGAAGCGACGATCGGATTCGAGCAAGCGACTATTTCACAAGTGCTTTCAATGCAAGAGCCCGTGAATCTATGTGTCGAAACAGATATTCGTATACAAGCCGTCAACCAAGATAGACGGTCAATCGTCCAAGGTCAATCGACCAATTCCCAACACGACGTTTAGCACAAACTATCAAAGAATCAAGAAGTTCCATCTGTACTTCTCTTGTAATTCGGCCAATATACTTTTCGAAATCAACATATCTATATTGAGAAAACGCTTTGTTTTAAACGACAATCACTTATACCACCCACCTGTCCCAATGATATAGAGCGTCAGACTACACTACAACAAATGTCTACGCGTGGAGATGTTTCCGTTGTTATGTGGGGCAATGAGTTAGTGAAGTAAATTGGGTGAACATTCCGAAAATTTACCCACTGATTAAAAGAAAAGGCAACACTAGACCAAGTGTATATATGTATGGAGAAAGTATCCAAAAACAATTAAAAAGCATGCGTTTTTATTATTGTGATGTTGCCTAACTGAGATATCACAGTTCACAGTAAGCAAAATCGCGCAAGAGAATCTAAAGCGCCGCCATGCTATGAATATTACTTTGCCAGACGCGAGTTATTTCTGTAACCGGATAACTCAGTTGACTCTGCTGACGTCACATGAGCACAGTTTTGCCTTGAAGCCATATGTGCGTGCGGCACGAGTGGCGCGACATCTTGTTTTTCTAACACTACCTATGGCGGCATTAGAATCGTTAGAATCGTTAGTAACCAAACAGCTCAGGAAAAAATGGCTTTCGTTTAGCTCTTTTTTTCCAACCCTCTTCTGAAGTAACCAAGGTTAATTGATCTATTGTCTTTTAATTTCATTAAATCTGCAACATATACCTGGGATATATTTGAGTATCAGTTGAAACTTGAATTATCTGTCTAAGGTCGTTTTATTTGCGATATTTTAGTATAGCCATATGTTTCTCAGATTTGTATTAACAAATCTGAACAAAATAACACTACGTGTCCCTCTTTCCTGATATCGCAAGCCATATATTTTCGCAGAAACATATACACTACTTAATAAAGCCGGCAGGCAAAACAGATGTACGCACATGAATATTTGAGACTTTCAACCCATTTTTTATACGTAATTTCCCAATCTTTCTGACGTCATCTTACAGAAGTACTATATGGACTGACCTCATATAACCTTAAACTGAACATGAGCGAATTTGAAACTGATGTATCCTATGCGTCTTCAACGAAAACTGCCACCTGCATGTCCTTTTGCATGTAACTCTATCCCGTCCCTGGCGCCATTTAATTTATCAGACCTTCAACCTGGCTATCTGAGCCTGTGGAGTCAGACTGATAAAGAAATAATGGTAATTGTTCGTCGAGATAGCAAAGTAGTTTCCAGGGACGCTCCTGAGGTATACCTGGAGATAGGAAACGAAGTCTGGCACTAATTATGTGCTGCCGTACAGCGGTGCTATCTATCCCCTGATTGTTACGTTAGCGACTCTGATGAAGATATGGCAGCTCGTTCGACTTGTCGGTCTCTCCGGATACGCGCAATAACCTACCAAAGATGGCCCGATTGAGCCTGACGGCCCGTGACGACGGCATCCGGGGAGGTAAGGAAGCCAAGAGGCACCAAACCCATCTATATAGATGGACGTCAAGGAGGTCATTTATTAAGGTCAAGAGAAACAAAGAGAGCAAGGTGCGCAAGAGAATTGGTAAAATGCGACAAGGAATATAGTCGCCTCCTATATTTGTACGCCGATAACCACTTGACAGAGGATCATTCATTCCTATCCGGCTCACTTTGTACAAGGAAATCCGCCATTTGTTAGCATTTGTTACTTGATATCAAGGAATAGTATATATTATAAAAAAGTGGCAAGTACGTTGCAATTCGGTACTTGGTCTAATTTAACGCCATAAACGAAAACAGCTTGCATATGTAAATTCAACTCTCCCTTAGACCTTAGAGCCTTCTAAAACGGCGTTTGCTTCGGAAGAGTTCATACTCAAGCGGTAATTATTAGTCCTATCAAGCAAAGCTCGTAATTTGTCAAGTGATGTTTCAAATCGTTAGAATCCCAGAAGTATGACCTAAGAAACATTACAAAATATGTTTCCATTGGACAGGTATCTGCCAAATGATTATGTCTTTGGTTGTAACTACACCGTCCTGAATCTTGAGCTTTCTACACCCACAAGAATAAATAGTTCGAAATGTCATTGATCTGAAATCTCGTCTAGGTCACTAATGTAAAATGGGCATACGGTATTGTTCGAGCTTTACAAGGACGGATTTGGAACAATATCAAATTTAAAAAACATTTAAAACCAATTAATGGGAAAGACATATTGTAAAATATCCCCAGTAAAAAAATACTTTCTGTCTATATCTTTATACGTTAATTTATTTATTTGATTGACGTTTTACGCCGTACTTAAGAATACCTCACTTATACGACGGCGGCCAGCATTGTAGCGGGAGGAAACCCGACAGAGCCCGGTGAGGAGAGGAAGCCAGCATGAGCTGGACTTGAACTGACAGCGACCGCATTGGTGAGAGGTTTATACGTTAATTGGAGGAATAGGTAATCCAACATGGAAAGTGGATTAAGTATCGGTAGGTACATTAATGAGCATGATGTAGCAGTCGGCATCCAAGTTTCTTTTTTAATTTTCATGAAAATACAACTGAAAACTAGCAGTTCGGAAAATTTCGGTGTTTAAATCCCACCTAAAAAAAACTCACAGCAAAATCGTGAGTGCGGAGGGATATCAGAAAACTTGGCAATAGTTGGCAATAATTCACCAAATAAATGCATTATTTACCTCAAGATCGACCATGAGTAATGCATCATACAATCATAAGTCACCGTGAAATGCACAATGAAAAACTCCATGATAACAGTTTCAATATTGCGATAATACTGTTGGACTCTTCTGCAATATAGAACATAGCCAAAACAGAACTGAGCTTCCCGATCTGCAAAATGTTAATGCAGTAAATATCAAACTGATACATCAAGGGTTTCTGATGACCGGCTTTACGCATATTTACACTCAGCACACACTTTACTTGTGGTTTGCTCCATACAGGCTGTGATAACTGATATATAAAAATGAATATTCAACGCTTATCGGTTGGTGTTATTTACACAAGTCATTTACATATAAATGGGAAACATAGTGTAACACGGAATAATGTGCTGTAAAGCCTGATAGAACACAGTTTACTTGGTCGATAAGTTCATCTCACTTAGTCTTCGTTTGTCAATGCAACACCGACTGTTAGAAGTAGCAAAACCTTTTTAAACCAATGAGATCAGTCAGGTTTGTCTTCTGCAGGCGTCGTGCAAAAATCAAATTTCCGGTATAAGTATTTTGTTTGCCCTACTTTTACCTGATGAACAGATACTGTGATAAAAATACATGACTCATTTGCACAAAGAGCTCGGAAAATGAAATGCGCATATGATTAGAACAATTGACACGATGGCAGCTTTTGCAATATTTTATTATATTGTTATAAAATCTTCTAATGCAAAAGACACTGGGAAAAACTGTCCTGATATCATTTTAAAATGTATTCAAGGTGGCAGCGCTCAAATTGACGCAGTACAGTGGTGAAGAACGTTTTGAGTGAGTGAGTGTTCTAATTTTGTCATACTTAACAATTTTTCAGTCATATGACGACAAAGAAGTCTTTAGAGTGCGTAGAGTACAATATCAATCTTGTTATAACACGACACTCAGTCAACGGTTATCAATCATGCCTCAATGATTTGAATACAGATGTCATAGAAAATACCTCAAGGATAACCTTCTATAGCCACAAAACATACCGTGTCCAAGTCTTATACCATTATTGTGACTGTCCATATGAACTTTATCCCCGTGTATCGGAAATGGATAAGTATATACCTAGACTCCATGCTTATACCATGTACTTAATGGCATTTTGACAAAATTTCATACAATTCGAGTAAGGACAAACCTTAAGTGAGGACAGTAAGGACGACATGGGGCCTGCGCGATAAATCAAATCAGAACATACAGTGGGTAATATGAAAAAAAATCTGCATATGAATGAAAAGCTATGGTTAATCTGGTCTTGAGGCGTGTGTCATTTGTCGCAGAAGTAACAAAAGAAACGACAGAAACGTCTGAAGCGTTCTTTATACACAAGGGTTTCATAGCTGACCTTGATGATAAGGCTTGACCTGATTTCCAAGGTACAACTAGATTAGAGTCAAGGGAGCAAAACCATCTTTACGTTGAGATTCACACATCTTATTGATTACCATTTTTCTTGGCCATTTTTATTCCAACCGTTGTCTAAGCTCTCAAGCCGTGTAGAATTTCTTTTCTTGTAAGGTGAGACAGATCACAATGCGTTCTGTACATGTGTGGTTTACATTGATAGAATGATTCACTATTCCTTGACATAAATCGACACCGTCTAACACTTTGATATCCTACGTCTTAACAGTTGATTAATAGCATTGCTGGTAGTCAAACACTAGACTCTTTGGTATTAAAGATAACAAATTGTGTGCAGCGAAAATTCTGTCATCGGCTCAGCAAAAAGCCTTTCTCGACAAAAGATAAGCGATAAATCCCAAATGCTTGTTTATAACATTTCATCAGCGGATTGGTGCACTAGATCATGTGCAAAGTAGTGGCATAAAGCTATTTACCCTTGTTATTGTAACACGATAAAGTTAAGTGTATCCGATATGAAGCAAGACCCACTGCCATCAAGATTGATTTTTCTATGGCGTTGTTATCTCTAATATTCGGGTATGAATGATATATGATCGAGAAGCAAATGGTGGCCTTTTCTAATTCTAGGCAGTTCCTTGAATGTCACACGGAATCTTCATCTTCAATATTGAGCAAATGAATCTGTCACATGGCAAGTTACTGCTATCGACTTAAAATAGAAATAATGAGACCTTTTGCTTGGAAGTGCTTAACATCTTTGCATAATGCAGAGGCAAAAATCATTCCTAAAGAAGAAATCAAGTAACAATAACATTTTAATTCGTGATTTACAGTACACATATTATTTCCTCTTAATATTTTAAGTGCTTGTTCACAAAAATCATGGCCAAAATGATGAAATACAATCTATCTTAGAAAGCTCGTCCAAATGGCTGTAAAGTGAATGTAACCTTTAATGTCTTAGCAGAACTGTTGCAAACCACAGACGACACATACTGTGCTTTTGTATCATTTTCGACTATCACATGAACCTTCAGATTAAAGCATGCACCGGAAAGCCCTTTACGTTTCTGTATTCTGGCTTTTGTTTGGATCAATATATGTTTTGTATCAGTATTTCAAGTATTGAGTCTGAAACTTTGTACTATATAAGACAAACTTCAGATAATTCAATTATTGCCTGTATACCCCTCCATCATCATAGCTTTATTACAACAGGCACTTCAGTATAACAAGATCACAATTTCTCAAAAAATTATTAATGCAGAGGTGTAAATACTTTCAAGTTTCAGTGAAGAAAACTTTCAGACTTTGTCAATTCTTTGCACTCAGAAGTTTGGTAATCTGTAATTATTCAACAAAAACGATGATGGCTGATTTGAACTACAGTTGACATCTAGTTTCACACTATGTTTGTTTCTACATTCTATATGTCACAGGCCATATTTTATAATACACACTTCACTTATAATACGATAGGCAGATTTGTCCTCCTACAACAGCGTTATAATGAGGGAGAGGTGTATTTATAACAAGAAATCTGCAAGATGAGAACGATATATAACAAAACGAGGACCGATGTTCCTCTCATACAGGAGTTATAGTGATAAGCTTCAGAACGTCTGAATACGTAATGAAAAAATGAATAAATAAGTAAGGAGTCATATAAGTCTACTTGAAATGCAAAACTCATTCTCTCTAGGGTATACAGGAATAAAAAAAACATTAAACACCTTTGGTATGGGTGTCCTCGTCTTTGATAATCACTATTGCCCTTGACGGCTCTTGATCGAATTAGCATGAAAGAGTCTTGTAGCTTGGATTAGCAACCGCGGTTCTAGAAAGGCAAAGAGGCATATCAGTGAGAGCTGATTACAAAATAACAGCAAAGTGTGTTCGGAAAATACCCCAATCTCATTAAGTGGCAATTTCCAGTACAGACAGTTCTTCGTCCTCCAGCTATTGCGTAGGTATATGGTCAAAAGACCCGAGTGGACAAATGTTATTGGGACGTGCCAGAGAAGTGCCTGATACCAAAGGGTTCTTGTTCGAATCATTCGTGGGAAGACAGGCTGTCAGGTTTAAGAGGACTTATTGGTCGGGAGGTGTAGAAACACACGCATTAATGGTTTATTGCTGCTAGCTATCGTGAGGTGTTAACACGGCTATTTTTGTTCGGTTCTCAAGGTTGTCCTGGCCTTGAGTCATGAGGATGGAGGTAGGTCTGGAGAACGCTTGATGGAGGCGCTCTCCCCCGAGACACTAAGCCGTACAGTTTTCCACAACGCTTTTCCCTGTGATTAGAAGATTGCGGGATTACACTTCCACGCTGACGTTAACAACTCGGGAGAAATTCAAACCAAAAGAGACTGCTGTATAGACGTCGAACTAGCTTAATCTTCCCTTTTCGCGAGACAGGCGACATACCCACTTAATAATTAGAGAGTACTCTTGCGAAATCGGTAAAGAGTTGTCATTAAGTGTATAAGAGTGACAAGTCATTCCCAAAAACCAAAGCATGTGACAGAAGAAACATAATTAAAGATAATGAATTCCAACATGGTGCCAACAGCTGTATTAAAATTTTCATCCAATAATGTGGAACCTTTCCCGCCTAAAGTGATTCGGGCCAAAGCTGTGTTGTCCATTCATTTCTGCCTTTGTGATATACCGCTAGTGTTTATATAGCCCACAGTGAACCACAGGGGTTATGACTTTATGATCATTATCTAACCACATGACTATACAACAGCTTATGGCACTTACGTATGGAATTCAGTTATTCAAAACACCATTTTATCGAGTTACGTGTATACCAGTTGAGAAAAAATAGATTCAACATAATACACTTTCAAAAGTAAGTAGTATATATTCGTTCATAAATTTTACTTGCCGGATTGATATTTCATCGGTAAAAGTCAATATTTGCTTGTGTCGACTGTGCAATTAATACAGTTTACTGAACAGTGACCTATTTAATAAGTCCCATGGTATCTCTGAAGTTCAGCGAACAAACCAGCGTCGCAGTGTGACACGTAAAACACACAACATTTAGCTGCTTAGTAATGACTGTAATTAGTGCGTCTGTATACAAGGGAGAGATGCCTTTCTATTGCTATACGGTATGCATAACTAGACAGCTTTTGGGGATATTAAAATCACATCAGTTTTATGTAAATTCATTCGTGATATAAAAAATACTTTCCGTAAGTCAGCCTTTTTCGACCAATACCATTACCTGACTGTTTAGCTCCCAACATATTAGTTGTATTGTGAATATGCAATTAATATATATAGAACCAACATTTTCTGCGATTATGTTCAATTTATCCACCTTTATTGATCCGTGGGTCCTTAGTAATAAATTTATAATTAACTAATTACAATTTCTGTAGCTCTTACTACTTACACTTGTATTTAGTGCAGTATGTCTATGTTTTGTTCAGTATACATGTATGTATGTTTTTCACCATCACCCCCCAACGTTACATATGTATCACAGCAACACAATATAGAGATACGTCTATTCTAGTTTTTTCCTGCAGATTCACATAGATAAAACAAGCTTAAAACAAAATCAGATGACTACTGGCATGACTTGTGGTGGAGATGCTAAGGCATACTAATTAAGGAATGGCAAGCAATTAAATTGTATCGGTGTATAAAGCTTAAACTATAACTATATACTATAATATTAATAATATATCTGCGTGAATATAAGAGAGTTTTGGATGTTTGAGAACTTTGTTCAAATAGTCATATATCATTTTAATCATGTAAAATGTGACGTTGGTCAAAAACTGGCGCATGACAATATTCCGAAGGAAGCAGACGACCACTGGGAAAACACATCGTTCTCTCCAGAGGAATCATTCCATAAATGACTTCTACACTGGTCGCTAAATTATTGATGGACCATACAACATGGAACATGAACCCTTTGGCACCCTCCGTTGACGTTTTGATTTATTTTGTCCTCGTGTAGAATTTCACGGCAATGGCGAGGTGAGAATGGGCAGGCCTTAACATAGTTCCCTATAAAGGCAAGTGTACACTTTTGATGTTAATATGTTCAAGGCGTCGCAAAATGTGAGTGTCAACATCTTAAACTGTTTGTTTGAATAATGATTGCTTGACTTTTAGGTCACAACCGTTTTAACATTTGTAATATGAAACGTATCGTGCAGTACATTAATACAACACTTTAATTGTTAATTTGACATTATGCATGCTAGGTCACAACGCTTTCTTAACATGTCCTCATATGAGAAATTTCAAATATCTTAGATAGTGATAGTCTAGCATTATAAAATATAAAAGGCTACAGCATGGAAAGCAAACCTAAATCAATATCTACGGTGTGATGTTCATCAAACGGTCAGTTGCAACCGATGAAATTTGATCTAGTCAATTTACCTCAGATACAGCGTTTCATTTGACTGTTAATGTAAATGCTTAAACAGTTGCAACTTGAGCCCATTCTCGCACCACTGCCAAATATTGATTTTGACATTACTAAAGTCTGTATGTATCATTTCCGTATTAAGAGTGTACGTAAGTAATACTAGGTCTTACATGGCATTTAAATCCGTATATCTCTGTTTACTCAATATAATGCTATGTTTCTCCGTCTAGAAAACAGGTAAAGTCAGTTCGTGTTCATAGACAGCTCAGTGAACTATTCGATACATGCTGATCATCCTCACAAAAGATCTCGCTCCGAGCGTACTTTTAATGGAGTAAACATACGCACACACAGACACACACACACACACACACACACACACACATATATATGTACCAGTCATGCAGTTAAAATGATCTAGCCTACCCTCATGTACCAAAGTGGAGATATTCTGCTATAAAAACACATTCAATGGTATTACGATAAATTGAACTTTACAGAAATACATGGCGTAGGAACATCATGGCATCATGGTCCTGTGTATTGACTTTTTTGACATTGTTTTCCATGCATGAGTGATCTAACGTCTAATTGGATACCTGTGGGCTTGATAGGTCATTCGGACGATTACATAAACCAGTCACACAATACTGTTGGAACATGTTGACGTCAAATTATGTCTCTGGGCGAGAAGTTAATTTTGGGATATTCCAAAAACACCTGCGTCGGAGATCAAATAACTGGTAGAAACCTCTCCTAGATTGCAATGAACTATGGGATTTATACCTATCGTTCCCTGTTCTTCCTAGGTACATTTAAAAGCTTTAGTGGAGTTCTCACACATTATGAATCGCCTGGAAAACATATATGTCACCCTTGATGACGTATGAGCATTTCATGTGTATAAAGGGTCCTAGTCTATAGCGCAGTATGTTTTGATTCAGGACCCAGGTATATACAGCTTTTCTTAGTTCAATATGATGATATATTGGGCAAATTATACAGACTAGGTGATCTATAACAGAATATGCACTTTACTAAATATAGAAGAGCACATGAAGGCCTATGTGATGTACAGGATTTCCAGAGTGACCCTGAGGTGAATGTGAAGATTCGTTTGTTCTCCCTGCCCTCTGAAGGACATGAAAACAGTATTACTCAAATTTCTTGAACAGAAAAGAAAACAAACAAGTTATTTTGATTTAGATATGCACAACAATGTCTCAAGGGTGTGTTTGTAGGAGAGGTGGGGTTCCCTTTTGGTTGATCGTTTAAGCTGTCATAACCAACGAGTTATTAAACAAATAAATATATAAATGACGGCATACCTACATAAATTGCGAACAATCAATCCACTAACATGTGTCTTCAGTTAAATATGTACGTGTAGGGATTGTAACTAATGCACTGAGCGTTACGTTATCCTAGTGGAGAGGGTATGAAAACTAACTATGTGGAACTCCACGCGTTGTTTTATTGATTGAATAAATTTATAGGTGAATAAATTTATGTCACTGAGTGAACGGTTTCTTTATTTACTCATGAGATAAATCTGATTATCCCCTGTCCATCTCCATATGGGGCATTGTTCTCTGTGAGCGTTCCATTTGTCAAGATTGGCTTGGCTGCATCAACATACTTTCCATGTCTCTGTTTACCGAAGACCAACACATGCTTGCAATTGATTTTTACACCACTCCCAATAGATTTTATCTGTGTCATGTTGACTTTTCTTGTTTTCAGCCTTTGAAACTGTTGTAAAAGTAGGACTGACTTCTTTACTTCTTTACGTCTGTTATGCCATATGTTAGGTAAACAATAGCATGCTTTCTGCATGTGATGGAGTTCATTTGCGATTGTTTTTAAAGACACATATTTAATGCACCCTGAAAGATAAACATTTCCAGAGTGTAATGTTTTGAGAGAATACTTGATAACATCAAGCCACAGAATGTTTCTATCATCGCAAAGCAGAAAATTATGACAACCATCTGGGTGCCATGCAATCATGCAACATGCATTGTTTATTAATTCATTATCTTTAACTATTTGTTTAAAGCTAAAATAAATAAAACAGATAGAAATCACTCATTACTGTAGAGTTCATTGTTTTCTGTTTGTAGTGAAAGGAAAACAGAGTGAACATTTAACCGTTTAAAAAATCACGCCATAAAACATAAGGGCACAACAGTACCAACCACATGTTCTGTTATCGATGATAAGTCAATTACTCATTTCATTTACGTCACAGGAATCTGGCAGCGTAAATTATCAGAAAAAAGCCGCCTGAGCAGTTATAGTGCATCTGTGCATCCTCGTGGAAAAAGACCTCAATCAATCGCTATTAGCAGTTTGTCTCAAAGGTGTATCGATTTGACGACTGGGACTTTTAAAATAAACCCCTGCCATGAAACAAAATGCTGTCGCTTGAAACTACTTGGAGAATACCCATAGTCTAACATACATGCCTACATTACAAAATGCATGTCGCTGGTAAATGTGAGCCTGTTGTCGATAAAAGTTTGAATTTTTAATTATCTTAAACGATTTAATGAACCCCAAAAGCCATACGGATAACATTGTCTCATTTCAGATTTCTGTCCAAGCACTCCAATATTTTGATACAAATTGCGGTTTGGAAATCATTTATTCTATTATGCCTGACCTATGAACTGTCACAGACGTCGTATATTTTATAACAGCTCATTGTATTAAATAGATCTTCCATGTGATCCCGTCTCGTTGTGTACAGACTCTTTATTCGTTTAATCCGAGGGTTTAATTCTTATACATTCGTTCGTTTCTTCATGTCGTTCATATCAATGGAATTTGGTGGCACTAAAAATCAACCAGAACTTAATGTAAAGTATAAAGTTCATGGCATTTCGCTATATATTCACATGTATTTATTTGGTTGTTGTTTTACGCCATATTGAGGAATTTTTCACCCATACGATACCGGTCAGCTTTACAAGTGAAAGAAACCAGCGTGCCCAAGGTTATCCACTGACGAACTATTACGCATGTGAAGTACAAATTTGAACGCTATATGGGAGGAAGAATAGTGGGGTTCAACGACAGTGACATTGCAAAAGGGCTTATACTGTGACCAAGGTTATGTATAAACAAGAGAACGGGGAAATCTACAAATTCGCACAACTGACTCTCTGAACCATGTCACACTCCTTCATTTTCCGATAATCTAAGTGATCAATAGGTTGTCTTATTGTCTTATACACAATGGGTTTCAAAGCAGCGACCAGAGTTGATCAGCACAAAATTTCAATGACCAGAATAACAAATATCCCCTCTGGAATTCCAACTCTATCCAAAAATACTTAGTACCAAGTTAAATGTCGTAAACATTATTCCAACATATTTGTCACTGGAACAAATACAGCACTTGTTGCGGGTATCCTTTTATCGTCACAGCTCCTAGGTTCATTCACGTGTGCTGCATTATCCTTTAGTGAATCTAATACGTCGTCTGGGAAAAGGCCGTACGATTATTTGCCTGGAACGTCCTTATTGGTTTACGGCTGGTATACGAATGTCTGTTTCGACGCATATATTTCCATTCTATCAACTAGCACTCGATAAGCATGCAAGAGACAATAAAGCGTTTTCTTATTTATCTGACTGATAGTTAATATTTAGAGGTAATTGTAGGCATAACCTAGGCTAAAGGACTTGTGAGTTGATGTATACCACGTATGTACATATACCATCTGTTACGCCTACAAGTGACATAGATGGAAAGCCACCATGCCGCCAATCTCTGGCAGATAGTGGTTCTAAACAGACGAAACTTCTCTACTTGCTCTGCCTTTATTGTAGCTCTCCGTTGGGAAAACCTATCGGCATCGGCTTAAGGGTTCGTCCTGGTGCACGGCTGAACTAACGGTATGGTGGGACAAAATACCATCACTGTCTCAACAAAAGGAGCGTTAGATCGACTATATTGTGGTTTGGTCTTTGGTCGGCTTCCATTGTTGGCAATCTATAACCCGGTAGAACCTCACAAGAACATTGATCGCAGATCTTTGTATCAGGTTATTGTCTGCAGACAGAATGGAGGAGCGTCGTGAAGAGGCTTTGTCCGCTTCATTATAAGGCTGACCGAGACAAAGCTGTGATTTACTCCGCACGCCGTTTTAAGGCGTACCTCAAAAAGCTTTATACCAGTGCTTCGCCACCCGGCTTGTGTCTATCCACCGTAGACAGCTTACAACGATATATCATCCTATTCACCAACGCACAGTGGACACCAAACGTTTCGTCCCATAGTTCAAGACAACCTTTCAATTTCCGGTTGGGTTCTCCACATTTTATCCTCATATCTCGAAGGCTCCTTAGATTACTTTTAAAAATAAAAGGACCGTTATTGTTTAGTGGTATAAGTATGCAGTTAAATAATGAGGGTCGTTGGAAACAGTTACATAAGTACATATAGTTTCGCTTGCGTTCACTACGCGAGGACAACTTTCTTGGTCCTGAAAGACTTCTGGTAAGAAATACATTTCACCATAGTCGAAGGTCACAGTATACTGAAAAGCAGAAGATACATTAAGGTTGATGTTTTTTAAAACACAGGAAGCGGCTGTTCAAATGGAATTGAAAACTAAAATATCTTTGGCATATGTGGCTGAGTAGAACACTAGAACACTAGAAGGCCAGACAACGAAATTTGACCAGCTTTTATATGGTGTTAATCTGACAATACAATGCCCCTGCACGAATGGAGGCTTGAGTTGTGCATAGAGAATAGACAGTGCAGCCAAGAAACTAGATACCCTGGCACGAAAGCGGCACAAGAAAATTAAGAAGAAAAAAAAAATAGAAGCGAGAGAAAAAACCCTTGCTTCTGCTTTTCGGACAGTGACACAGAAAGGAAAATGATAACAGTGGGGTTTACTTCGGTGCTAAGTGTTCTAGAGTGACACTCATTGCTTATGTTTTTATATTCACTTCCCACAATGACCTTTAAGTAAACTCTTCAACTACAACTGGGTCTTAATTAATTTAAAAATTTGTCAAACGTCGGAAAACTGGAATAATGCTCCTCATCACATCGTTAGACATATATAGAAAACAAATAAAACCAGGAAAAGTAATGATCATAAATAGAAGTCTCATACTGTGCAAAATACGTTCATGCTTTGACATCGACCTTTTTTGCTGTCAAAGACCATGTGGTTTTTACCATTTGTACAGGACTCGCTGTACCCAGTTGACGCTTTCGGTGTAAGAAACCTTTAGGTCTCAATCTGAAAGAAATACACAAATTCTAGTTCTTGATTTCACCTGTATGTACTGGATGCAAGGATACGTTGGTAGTCCATGTTGAACGTCTTTGCTCCCCGAAATCTCACCACAGAAAAAATCTCAATGAGCATTTTTAAAAAAAATAGATGAAACATGAGGTAAGATGCGGAAAAAATCATACTGTTACAGAGGGACATCACTCAAGTCTCGTGCAAAAATGGAACTCCTATCCTTAACATTTGGAACGTAACCTTTTTCACAATAAACCTTGGTTACCGAGGTACAAATATACTATAATGTTAATTATTGAAACGCGGCTGGTTTTCATGGCGTTGGCATATATACTGATCCAAGACGGCAGTCGCAAGATAGCATTAAGACTTTTCACATCCATCAGCAGAGTGATGTACTCGATCGTCTTTCAGAAAATGGTATAAATCTGGGTCTCAAAACAGGTGTTCGTATGCCAGCCGTCAAGCAAATCCTACCATGTATTTCTAATCATATCGTATAACTTAGACCAAAATTCAATGCACATAATGCAGATTACATAATTGTTAAAATGATCTACTAGGGTCTTGCGTATTGTTACAGCAGAGCCACGATATAGTAGATTGTTTTCCCAGTCCAAGATGTCGTTTTATAAAGCAGCTTTAAAGAGTGACATCATACTGATAATATTATCATGGCCAGCATTGGTGAAAGTTATTTGGCCAAACATGATTTCTATCAGTCACGATATCCTGTTCAAATGTGGCTGGTATTTTTGTTCTTCACTCGTTTTGTGTTGTTTTTTTTGGGGGGGGGGGGCGTGGGGGGAGGGGTGAGAACGGCGAAAAGAAGATCTCATTATCTGAAGTCAACTTTCAGGTGACGGCCTCATAAGTCAAGCTGATTTTCCTAAGCCATAATATATTCTTAAAATGCAATGACAGCTTATCTAAAATGAAATGAACTGAAATTGACACAGCTATTAAAGGAGGGCAGAACTGTCTCGTTTCTCATAGTGATCTGCAGCCAGCTTCCTATATCAACCAAACCGAGCATGCTAAGCTGTAATATATGTTTAAGCAAAGTGCATCACTGCTATTTGTGGCCAAGTAGCGATAAACGTCGGTCCGGGATTTAAAGAACTGGCGCAGCCATTAATGGACAACTGACTCCACTTGTCCACCCTGTGATCTAATCCACTCCGCCAGTAAGTACAGGTACGACAGGTAGGGGAAACGAGTACACGATCTTGTGATACCAAATAAACCAGAGATCACGCGGTTTTTCCTCGTGGATTTTCGTTCCAGATCAGACAGGCTTAACGTAGACTTAACTTACGTTCTGATCAAGGAACCAAGTGTGGTACCCTTTGACATGGCCAGATGATAAGCCAGCTTTATTTAATCGGAGCCCAGCTGTTGGTCAACGGCTTTCAGACAGGTCGAATTCACACCACGGTTTAAAGTAGGATATACATTGCGATACGTCTTGCAATTCTAAATCACCCAAGGAAACCCTATCAGTCATGTCCGACAATGATAAGCGTATATGTCAGTCCTGAGATACTAAGTGAACAGTGTTCTTAAAGCTATCAACAACAAATATACTACAACGAATCAGGCACAGGTAACAAAATAAGAAATCTCTTTAGTGCAACATTATGATGAGAGATACTTTCACACAAGGAGTGTATATATTTTCCAAAACTGTGTATCATGACAGAACCAGTGGCACCAGTTCACAAAACATAGTTGGCGTCAAGCTTTTTAGCTAAAATGGCACGTGTATTTAAGATGCCAGCTGTCATACTTACACACTTACTGTTATAGACAAGTTGCCTCACCTTCTAGGTTTGGTTGTAATCGTGAAATACAGGTGAAATATTCCATTAAGTACCACTTGAACACAGATATCAAAGCAATCACAATTCCATCTATCATATCACCATAAATATAGCGATTCGTCGAATGCTAAAAATCTTATACACAGTTCCTATCAGTTTAGGGTTCTAATCCAGTCTGGTTTTGTAAAGAATGAAATAGGTTATGTTCTATTTTCATTCGGCCATTTTGCTGAAGAAAAAATCTGCAAGTGCTGAAGGAGACAATTATATAACACTACAGAACACACTACTTCGCCATTTCACAAACCTACAGCTGTAGCAGCATTAAGTGCAAAATCTTGAACGTCACGTAGGAAGATAAGTGCTGGGAAGCAATCGATGTTGTGGCGCTAACGAGGTTTCTGGCGCGCTAAATACATTAAATTATCGATGCGCATGTTACATCATTTTTCTCGATACAACCGTGCCTATTGTCCACTAAATTA